>NW_010182341.1:0-507 GCF_000695765.1 Mesitornis unicolor | reverse complement strand
TTCACCCTTTGGAGCTGTATCCCACGGCATCCCACGGTATCAGTCTCCCAAGCACATCAAAGTCTTCTCCTCTGGAGTCCACTGGGCTGCATTCTCCTGCCTTCCTCACACCCATTTGGTGCCTGGGACCCCACTATTTCATGGTGACAATAGCCAAGGCTGACTCAGATAATCACATCCCTGAGCACCTATTCCTTGTTGGCCAGGAACAGGTAAAGGGAGCAGCACCGCTATTGGTGGCCCCCCCGGCAGCCTTGCTAAGAAGTTGTCTCAAGATCTTCTGTGCTGATGGCCTTTAGGTGCTTTGTCCCACCAGTGAATGCCATAGTGTAGAGGAGTTTCTTGAACAGCAAGGCCATAAAGTGCTATGGGACTGTGTGAACAATCCAGGGTTTGAGAAGGACAGTGTGTCCTTAAACACACCGTAATCAGGAAGCTATGTTGCAATGAAGTAGCCAATGATATTATTGTTTATACCTCATGAACTCTGCTGTAAACTATAAATAT
>NW_010182340.1:0-4809 GCF_000695765.1 Mesitornis unicolor | reverse complement strand
GAGGGGGTTTGCAGTTGGGGGTCTGGCACTGTGGGGTGTCAGGCTGGAGCTGAAGGGCTATGGGAGGCTGGGGGGATGTGTGGTATGGGGCTGGGGGGCTTTGCAGTGAGCCCAGGAGGTGTGGGGCTGGGGACAGCTGAGTGGTTGTGAGGGGCGAGAGCTGGGGGTCTGTGGGGTGGCAGAGCCAGGGCTTGGGGCTGTACCAGGCCATGGGGCAGTGATGGGTGCAGAGGTGAGGATGGGGGTGTCCGTAGCTGAGTTTGGGGAGCACAGGGGTGCTGAGGGGGTGGATGTTGGGCTGAGGTGACCCATGGGGTCCCGGCTCGGGGGCAGAGCCGTGGTGGGACAGAGCGAGGACCAGGGGGATGAAGGGGCCATAGGGAGGATGTGGGGGTCTGGACATTTGTGGATGGAGCAGCGAGTGAAGCTGTTGAGAGGAGGAGGCCGAAAGACCTCGGGGTGGCTTTAGAGGCACTGAGAGGTAGAAACCCAAAGGAAGGGAGAGCCAGAGCAATTCAGAGCCTCGAAGGGTGCCAGGGAGCAGGCAGGGGAGCAGAGGGGAGATGTGGGGCAGTTTTGGGGCGCGGAGAGCGTGTAGCATGGTAGTGCTGCACCGGCGCTCGCAGCTGGACGGGGCTTCATCTCCCTCCACTCTCTCTTTCTCGTTTTTTTAGGAGTCAGAGTGTGTCACCACCCCTGCCCACCAGACTGTGGAATATGAAATTGCCCCTGGTAACTAATTCCAAAACTGATCTATTATTTTTTTCTCCTCTCTCCTTGGTGGTGGTTTAATATTTTCCCCCTCCTCTCACAGGCTGCAATGTAGGTCTTAGCTGGGAGCAGTGAGAATTTGGGAGCTGGCACCTTTTTTGGCAGCCAGCCCCAGCAAAACCACAACTCTCCGGTGTAATACTTGTCCCTAATCTTTCCAGCAGCGCCCTGTCCAAATTTTAATACAGCTTTTACTACACGATCTTGCTCCCTCTCCTAAAGCCTGCCTGCCACGGGAGCCCGAGCGAGTGGCGAAACCTTAACGAGATCAGTGGAGAAATCGGATCCGCTAATTGTAATTGGGTGAGAAGTCGAGCTCCGTCCCTAATCCTGCGATTCTGGGACGTAATTTAGCAAGCAGCAACGCCGAGCACGACCCAGGGCCAATGTTTTCCACTCCCTTTGCGGATCAGTCCCCGCAGAGGAGTCGTGGTTTGAGTCCAGTTGTAGCTCAGGGTGCAGGTTCACATCTCAGGGGTTTGCCGGCCCTTTTTGGTGGAGCTTGGCGCGATTTGAAGCTTTTCCCGTTGGTTTTTGACTCCCCACTCCCTTCCCCTCGCCCCTTTCCACTGCCCCCTTTCTGCTCCCCTTCCCAGGAGTTTGTTTAAGCTCTTCACCATCTGTGTCTCGTTGTAAAAGCAGAAGCCGAGCCAGCTGAAAACGCGGCGATTTCTCCTTATAAAGCCCGCAGTTGGCTTTAAGACCCTTTCCTTTATTTAAATTCTTCTTTATTTAAACCTTATTTAAGGTTTGTGGCCATGCCCGGTTCAACATTGCCACGGCCGGACTCGAGCCCCGGCGCACCCCAACCCTCAGGTGCCCTCTGGGAGCTCTGCTGGGGCTAAAAAAAGGGGTTTTTGGGTTATTTTCTGAAGCTCTGGGGTAGATGAGAGCCCGCAGCTGCTGCAGCGGTGGTGACACAGCCGTCCCATGGCACGAACACGAGCGGTTTTTGGTGTGGAATGGGAGTTTCCCGCTGGCGAGCCATGCTACACTCGTCTCCGAGGGGTGAACATTCGATATGTTTGCATTCCTAATGTGTCTTTTCCGTGAGGTGTTTAAAACAGGCACTGTCAAAGTCAAGAGACCCCCCAAAATGAGCTTTTATCCTCTTAAATGACGGAGTTTTCCTGCAGCTGATGAATCCTCCTGGCTCCTAAAAGAGCGGGGGAAATAAAGTCAATATTTTTCGTCACGAGCGCGAAGGTAACGGGCAAATCCCAGGGTTTTTTGCTCTTTTTTTCAACCAAAACCCCTTAATCCGTGTGCGTTCTGCATCAGCACCCACGGCACTTGTTGCAGCACAAGAAATGCCTCGGAGAACTTGCCCAAACACTCCCTTGTTTAATATTTCCCACCGGGAAGCGAAGCATCTGCTGCGTTGTGCCCTGGGATGCGGGGATTTCGGTGTGGGGGTGACACGATCCCAGCACACGAATTCAACTGATCAAAAACCCCTCGGCGCGCAGAGCAGAGCTCACGGACGCTCGGATGGGCTTGGCCTGAGCACTGTGGAGCTGTGCCTCTTAGTTCAGGGTCTGTCCTCGAGAAAACGTGGCCTGTGAGATCCAACACCGAGGTGTTCCCGGCAGCTGCTCGGGAGGGAGAGGAGCTGGGCTGGCTCAGGGCTGAGCCCAATGCGAAAACACGATTGCTGTTCTCATTGGGTTTAGCGTTTTTGATTCTCTTTCATTGTTTTTATTTTTATTAGTATCATTCTTTCTGTCATTATTTTAATTATTTTATTACTTTAGCTTTTATTATTTTTTGCTGTATTTATTATTTTTGTTATTTTTTATTTTATTTTTTGGGTTTTTGCTACTATTTTGCTTTATTTTGCTATATTTATTTTGCTCTATTTTGCTCCATTTATTTTGCTCTATTTTGCTATATTTTGCTCTATTTATTTTGCTTTATTTTGCTTTATTTTGCTTTATTTTGCTTTATTTTGCTCTATTTTGCTGTATTTATTTCGCTTTATTTCGCTTTATTGAGCTTTATTGAGCTTTATTGAGCTTTATTTTGCTCTATTTATTTTGCTCTATTTTGCTACATTTATTTTGCTTTATTTTGCTCTATTTTGCTTTATTTTGCTTTATTTCGCTTTATTATTTTGCTTTTTTGCTATATGTTGCTATTTTTAATTTTTTAATATTTTTAGTATTTTTGGTTTTTATATTTTTAAATATTTTTAAATATTTGCTATTTTTGTTTTTATTTTTATCATTCTTCTTATTATTTCATCATTATTTTATTATTTTCTTATTTTAATTTTTCTTATCTATTTCATCATTTTCATTATTTTTAGTTTCAGTTATAATTTATTAGTAGGAGTCATTATTATTCATGAGATATTATTTATTATCAGTAACGATAATTTATTGTTAATGATAATTATCAAGCAGCGAGGTTTCAGGTGAGGTTTGACAAGAAATAAAAAGTCAACCAACAATGAAGTTTCGATAGCAATTTTACACTTATTGATGGGGGAGCAGCTTTGGCCATTCCTGAACTCGCAGGAGCCAAACCTCTCCCCGTTGCAGCGGCATGAACCCCTCTGCTGAGCCCAAGCGAGGGATTTTAACCCACCTTGTCCCAAACCTGGGGCCAATTCGGTTGGGTTGGCTGCGGTTTGTGGGGGTGACACCTCCCCCGTTTAAAAGGGGAGTTCTGGGAGCTGCTCCATCCTGGGTTAACCCTTTCCTCTTTGCATTAAAGAGCAGGTTGTGCTATAGCATGGCCAGATATATGTGGGTGTAATTATATATTCATTTCCGTAGCACTTTGTCATCCCATGGGTGTTTTTGCTTAAATAAGTAATTTTAAAATCGTATTTTAAATTCAGGGCTTTGTAAATGGCTGAGGTCGACTCTGTTACCTCTGTGGAGCCGTCTCTGAGATCCTTCTTGGTTTTCCTCCTGTGAAATGGGCATAATTCTGTGTTTGCTGCTTTTTGGGCATCCTAACCTGGCCGTTTTGGCCTCATGGGGGTGCGCAATTGGGGGTGCCTGATGTCATTCTCTCTATTGCAGCCTTTCTCATTAACGACCGATGTCTGTTCGCACATTTGACCCCTGATGCGTCCCCTTAGAGAAACATCGGCCTGAGCCCGGGCATTCCCAATGAGTGTTTTTGAAATAAAAGGATAAATTAAAACCGAAACGCTCTGCATTCACTAAGCCAGGCCTGAAACGGGCTTAAAATGAGAGATTTAAACCCAAAAAAAGACAAAAGCTGTAGTTTAAACGCGAGGTTGACGCTGTTAGAAGTGGCGTTTAATTGAGGGGAAGGTGATTTAGTAACAATCTGGGGAAACCGCTCGGGCACCGTCGAATCGGGAAGCGGATGTGACGTTTTGCATTTCCAAACCAATCCCAAATGTAAACATTTACAGCTCCGTTGGTGCTGACCGGGACGGGGGAACTCGAATTTGACAGTGGCTCTTTTACATGCGCCCTCGCCTCTGGTTTGGGTTGTCCCCGCTCCCGCAGCGATGGTGACGGGCGCCTGTTTTGTGTCCTTTTGCAGCACATGGTGATGAGCTTTAGGGTCTCGGAGCTGCAGGTGCTCCTGGGCTTTGCAGGAAGGAACAAGAGCGGGCGGAAGCACGAGCTCCTGGCCAAGGCGCTGCAGCTGCTCAAATCGGGCTGCGGCCCGGCCCTGCAGATGAAGATCAAGGAGCTGTACCGGCGCCGCTTCCCGAGGAAGATCCTCACCCCTACGGACCTCTCCGTGCTCCACGTCCCCGCGCTGGCGCAGGGCACCGTGTGTCACCTCCCCTATGAGCACGGCTCCGCCGCGCCGGGGGCTCTGCTGCCGCCGGTGCCGCTGCTGGGGCCCAAGCACGAGGCGGACGTCCCGCACCTCTCGCCGCCCGTGCACCCCGTCCATCCGGATGTCAAGATGAAGAGGCTGCCTTTCTACGACGTCTACGATGAGCTGATAAAGCCCACCACGTTGGGTACGTTCAAAAACGCTCTGTCCTCTGCTTCACAGGCTCCTTTATGTCTGGGATGAAGGGGTTTGAGGTAGAGACGA
>NW_010182339.1:33771-55314 GCF_000695765.1 Mesitornis unicolor | reverse complement strand
ACGTTCTGTGATTCTGTGATTCTGTAATGCATTAGCAAGCAGAGTGAGGCTTCCCTTCTCCTAGCTAAGCCTGTTCCCAACCAGTAACTACTCAGTGCACTACCACTTTACCCTCTTCCTTACATGTCCTGACCCCAGGAACACCCAAGTCCCTTTCAAAGCCAGGGACATCACAGTTCCCACTCTTCCCCCATTCATTAGCAAACCTTGTCTCAAACTCAGACAACTGACCCAAAAAGAACAGAGCGGAGGTGTTTGCTCAGAGATGTGTCTCTCAGGAGACCTCAGTATCCACAGGTATGCTGCACTGCTAGCCCTTAACACAACCTCTACACTTTAATTTCACTTTGGTTTCTACAGCAGTCTCAGAGCTGCTCATCTGCATCAGGACATTACAGGCGACAGTGCAGTTTTGCTTGCTGTTCACTACTTCCTGACCCAGCTACCACTCTCTGGTTTTGGGGGTTTGTTTTGTTTTGTTTTGTTTTTTTAACAACTCAATTTTGCAAAGCTCATAAGTGAAATTGCAACCAAACATAGTTCACATAAGGGGAGAATTACCTCAGAGGCTTTAAGAGAGAGCAAAAGCTTGCATCAGCCTTTGCGCAGGCACAGCAGCTGACATATGGCACAATGCAACAAGCAACCAAACCCAGAGCTATTTGGCAGTGACCTACACATCTGCTGGAGTAAGAACTAGGGCCTTAGGGCACATTTCAAACCATTGAATGAGAAAAAGCAACTTCCCCATTCTTTCTTATGATGCATCCATCTGCAGCCCAGTTAATATTGGGAATAGGGCAACACCCTATGTTATAAAATGGAACACTAAAATTACATTGTGAGGTTTTCTACCTAATGCTGGATTAAATTTACTTTGTGTTCAAGTGAAAAAAGAAGGGGGTTTTCTATTAATATTTTCCCCTAACTAGTAGACTGAAGATTCATTCCAGGGTCCCACAAAAGCCAAACTCAAATACTTCTGTTCCACATTTCTAGCAAGAAATGTTGCTTACACAAAACCTTCCCGTTGAGCAACACCAGACTGATACAGTGGGTTTGGGAAGTAGGGAGTACAAAGACAAATTTTAGTTGTAAAGAACTGAGGATTAGGATTTAGCAGTGGCCTGAAGGTGCAGAATTAAAAGGAGGGGAAAATCAAGGTAATGCATCTGGGGAGCATGGAAAGAGGAATCTGAAAAAGGAATATGTTTTTTGCCAAAATTAATTTAAGTGACTGGCAATGGTGTCTGGAGAGGCAGACACTAGGGAGGCAGGCAGAGGTGAGAAAGTAATTTGAAATGCATTGCCATAGAAATCTGAGATGCACTGATGCAGGGCTAACATGAAGTGGATGCAAGAGAAGAGCTGTTGCGATACCAGCAGAAAGTGAGAGGTAAAGACTGCCACAGGAGAAGAGAAGGAGTGGAAAGGAGAAGAAGCATACGGTGGGAAAAGGCTGAAGGAGCACAGAGATTTTGAGAAAGAAAAGGTATCTGCAGTATTCAAAGTGGTAAAGTTCAAAGATGAAATAACCTAAACAAGCTGACCTCAGAGCACATATATATAAAAGGAGCTGCTTAATGTCTGTCTTATATCATCATGAGACTTAATTCAGTCACAATTTTGTAATTTCCATCACAAAAGGGCTGAAACTGTAACCTATATTTTCCAATTATCACTTACAATTGAACTACAAGAAACACTTTCCTTCCATGATGAAAAAAGCTGCAAGCAGTAGCCAGAGTGTTACTCCATTCTGCTCTGAAATTGTAGTCAACTTTCTTGCACAATTCAGAGTTGACAGGCTTGTGGTTTTTTCAGGGTTGTTTTTGGGGTTTTAGTCTGGGTTGTTTTTTTCCCCTTGTTTCTTTACTTGGAAGAAAACTCTGCTGACTTTGGTAGCATGACTTGAGCAGGTTCTTCTTCTTTCCGAAACTCTTGCATTATTTCCCTGAGACACAAAACAAGTTCACACTAGGAAGCATATATTAACACAAAGCGGGATGAGATAGGAGCAGACACCTCCCTTGTTGCAAGATGTCAATGACATAAGTGCAGGAAGACACCAGGAATTTCAGAGGGTAAGTCCTAGAGTGAGGTAAGGGGAGTTACTACTTCCAGTAGAGTGAAGTCACTTTAAGATGCAGGAATTTCCATAATTGCAAACAATGGGATCTTGGAGGTGAACGTTTCATAGCAGACAGAAAGAATTTAGGGAGAATAAGTTCCTTTGGGAGGTGTTTTCAGTGAAACTGTGCTGGCTTCATAAAACCCAGGAAGCTATGTTTTTTTCCTGCAACAAATCTCCATCACAGCAAATCCATCAGACCTAAGACCAACTAGGAAGTTATACTGCTAGAAGAACTATCCTACATCAGGAAGCCAGCCTACCTCTAGGCCCCGAAGGACAGCAAAAAAAGTCCTTAGAATCATACAATCATTAAGGTTGGAAAAGACCTCTGAGATCATCAAGTTCACCTCTCAACCCAACACCACCATGCCCACAAAACCATGTCCTGAGTGCCACATCCATAAGCTTCTTTAAGACCTCCAGGGATGGTGACTCCACCACTTCCCTGGGCAGCCTGTTCCAGTGCTTGACCACTCATTCAGTAAAGAAATTTTTCGTAATATCCAATCTAGTCCTCTCCTGGCACAACCTTAGGCTATTTCCTCTTATCCTATTGCTAATTATTTGGGAGAAGAGACCAACACCCAGCTCACTACAAACTCCTTTCAAGTAGCTGTAGAGAGCAATAAGCTCTTTCCCCAGCCTCCTCTTCTCCAGATTAAACAGTCCCAGCTCCCTCAGCCACTCCTCATAAGACTTGTTCTCCAGACCCTTCATCAGCTTTGTCACTCTTCTCTGGACACAATTCTGTGCCTCAATGTCTTATTTGTAGTGAGGGTCACAAAACTGAACACATTATTCAAGGTGTGGCCTCACCAGAGCTGAGTACAGGGGCACAATAATTTCCCTAGTCCTGCTGGCTACACTATTTCTGATACAAGCTAGGATGCCGTTGGCCTTCTTGGCCACCTGGGCACATTGCTGGCTCTTCTTCAGTTGGCTGTTGATCAACATCCCCAGGTCCCTTTCTGCCAGGTAGCTTTCCAGCCACTCATCCCCAAGCCTGCAGCGGTGCATGGGGTTGTCGTGACCCAAGTGCAGGAGCTGGCATTTGGTCATGTTGAATCTTTTACAATTAATCTCGGCCCATCGATCCAGCCTGTCCAGGTCCCTCTGTGGAACCTTCCTACCCTCAGGCAGATCAACACTCCCATCCAGTTTGGTGTCATCTGCAAACTTGCTGAGGGAGCTCTCAATCCCCTCATCTAGATCATTGATAAAGATGTTAAACACAACTGGCCCCAAAACTGAGTCCTGGGGAACACTGCTCGTGACTGGCCACCAACTGGATTTAGTTCCGTTCACCCACAACTCTCTGTGCTCAGCCATCCAGCCAGTTTTTTACCCAGTGAAGAGTACACCTGACTAAACATTAGTGGTGAACTCAGCCAATATATTAGTTCACAAAGACCGAAGTCAGCTTTCAGGAATTTCTGGCTATAAGCCCTGCTATTTAGAAGTCAGTAGAAAGAAAAGAGAAGAAAGAGTCTGCCATCTGATGAAAAAAGAAAACTCAGAGGACTAACAAGTAAAGCCCGCTAGTCACCATGTAAATTCCAACTCTGAAATGTGGAAGTTCACAGTCACTTCACCACATCATACAGAAAAACCCTAGAGTAATCCAACAAAAAGAGTGTGCTCATCATCATCACCTCTCTCTTACACACACACACAAGCATAAGCATAGACACTAATACAGATTTGTACATATACACACTTCTGCTTCTTGGGATCAAAACAGGTACAAATGGTTTAAAAGCCTTAATTCCTCAATGCAGAAGGGTGTTCATGTGTAATGTTGAGCTACAGCACCCTTCAGTGAAGTGCTGGTTGGATAGTGAGACATTAAGAATAACACCATCTACTGCAGAGGGCCTTAGGGAAGAAACTAGTATGCAAGAGTGCAGAGCCACTGCTTTTATCCGTAACACCAAACACTCAGAAAGAACAGTGATTCCCTATTCTTCTCAGAGATTAATGAAGGTGAGCAGCCATTAGTACCATTTTACAGAGGTGGACATGCTCACAAATGTTGCCATGTTGGCAGTCATTGGTATATTCAGACATAAGAGGCAAGTCTAATTCACTAGGGCATGTTGTTCTTCATATACATAGGGCTTTCCCTCATAAGTCTGTAAAACCAAGCAAGGTGCAGAGTCCTCAACACCACTCCAATGTTATCAGTGATTACAAGAAGGGTGTACACATTTTCATTTATTTACACTATGTTCCCTTCAGTGATGCTTGCATACTGGGTAAAAGACTGTTGTACTGACCACCTTCTCCAAAACAAACACTTGAGAGACCCTGGAAAAACAGCAATGAAAGAGTTTCATTGAAGGCTATGATATTACATATTACAAATACATAATTACATAGTAATTCTATATATTACATAATACAAATCACTTCTACATCAGGTAAAGAAAGCTATTCCCATTATCAAGCGCAGAAGTCTGATTTGACTTTTTACCAACACAATGCTCTCCAGAGTGAGCAAATTTGGTTTAGCTTTCCACAGAATACAATTATAGGCTTCAAGCAAAAGAGTTTGACGAAGGATTCAACAGTATCTCTCTGTAAATTATACTCTGGGGTTTGCGTTTTTCTCCCTGTTTGATGGGATGGGAAGAGACAATTGCATAGAGTAGGACTTGAAGAAAACATTTCAGTAAAAAAAAAAAATTCAAGAAAAAGTTCCGTATAATTCAGAGAGCAAGGATGTGCAGAGTTGATAAGTGGCAGACAAAAAATGGGGGAGAATTAGGGAAATGGAAGAGAATGAGGAAATGACCCAGCTACTTTTTTGTAGTCTCCAGTTAATATGGTACAATGCACCCTGGAGATGAGTGCTCGTGTCTGTTTCCTAATGACTATATTTGATTCTGCAGCTGATCGAAAAGAAACAGATGCAGCCAATGAGAGGCTGGGCCACTGCACTGGTTGACACATTAATATATCTATATAGAGAAGTCTGCTCCTTCAGCATAAACATGCTTTTCTTGATTTGTTCAGTCACTATCCAGGTTTTTCTCACTGTTTTTGTTTCTTTTAATCGTGCTTACCCTTCTCTGCCTCAGCCTGACCTGGCTATGTTTGGAGAACAAACACCTCTAACTTATTTTTGCATTTATACTGTGAATCCTAACAAGCATCTTCATTAAAAATCTAAGACATCATTAAGGTATTGTTTCTCATATTGTCAATTGTAATGGGGTACACAGAATGTATATTATATTTCTCAGTTTTTCATTTGATTTCCCTACGGCAAAGCAGGAGAGGATAGGGAAGCAAGCAAAGCAATAAACAGGAGCTTTTTTGTTTTCTCTTCCATAGCTGGATGGTCTTCAGACACCTGCTACATGTATCTAGTGATATGTGTTCCCTCCAGCCTCCTAATACCTGATAGTCTAGAAATGATAACCACATCATCCAAATGGTTTATTTTATTCTCTAACCATAAATTATTTTTTCAGCAGATGTGACCCTCAGTTAGATATGTCTCAACCTTTACACAGCACATCCCCAGCCTTTATCAATGCTATTCTAAAGGGCAGGCATATTCGATTTAATAGTCTTTTTACTTTTTCCTTCATTTTTCTGTCTTTTGTGACTTAAACAATCAATCTTCTCTCTTTTCTCCCATTTTTCACTTGAGAACTTCTATTTTTATTCTTGCTCCTGTCTGTGTCTCCTTTGTCTCTAACAACTTGTCAGCAAATAGCAATTTCTGTGTTGACACAGCTCTTTCCTTTCTGATGGCAGACCAGAGGCATTAGTGTAACTTAGCTCTGCCCTGGAGTCAGGGGAAGGGGGATGTCACCTCTAGGGTAGTGCCTTGGAAACAGATAAACTGCTCAGAGGAACTGTGCCTGCTTCTCTTGTGCTGGTACTTCAGGATGCCTCCCCAAACCCAGTTACTCCATTCTCAAAACTATCCCCATGTTTGGGTGTCCATCAGCAGGTTGTGATGATAGGTTAGGATGACTTCTTCAGCATGGCAGTAATACCTCCACCTTGGACGCTTGCTTGTACACACAGAAATTTAATTCCTCTCACAAATGACCCTGTGACCAGGGAACTGTCACTGCTGATTGTAAGAAGTGGGATCTCAAAGCTCTTCCCCAGTTTAAAGCCCATCAAGATACAAGTGGTAGAGGCCAGCTGAGGTCCTTGCAGCTTGCTAGAACTGGGGGACTGTAAGCTCACCTCTAATCCCCCCCTCCCCTCCTCTTTCCAGTCACACACACAGAATGGCTCACAATGGCTCACAAACTCCCCGAGGCTCTGAAATGCTGAATGGCTCTTCCCACACTGGTCACCTTCACTCCACAGTGCAGCAAGCCAGTGCAGTACTGAGTGATGGAGAGCTTGTTCTATTGTAAGCACATACCAAGACACTGCCTAGATCAGAAGTTGAGAAATATGATTTCTCCCCCTCCCTTTTGTTTATATTTCCTCCCCCTAACAAAAAAGGGTCATTTCTGCAGCCTCTGCAGTCAGTAGGGATTTTATTGCAGAGCTCATCAGTCACAACATGACTTATAAATATAAAATGCCAGCACAGATCTGTCAAGTCTCTTCCTTGCTGCATGACACTTACTTCTCTGTTCCCTTCCTGCCAGTCCCCTGCCTTTTTCACTCTCCTGTGTCTCCAGGCCAGCAAGTCACTCACTGTCAGTTCTGTGCCAAAGTACTTCTCCCGGTGCGGCTTCCCTCTGCTTCAGCTTTGCCCAGTGTCACCCTGCCTCTCTTGCCACCCTCTGCAGAGGGGGCATTAGGAGGGGATCAGACCACTCAGTATATGCTGGTAGAGCCAGGGAGCAGGAGCACATCATCCCAGAAGTCTTGCCAGGCTGCACCTCCCGCCCTGGGTATCAAAAGATGTCAGACTTCCTGTAACTTAAATCTATACAGAATATTTCAATATCCAAAATGACAAGCCAGAGCAACAAGGACTGGTGTTGTTTACAAAGCAGACTCCTAGTCCAAAGCACTAGTCTATAGAACAAAAGAAGAGGACCATGTTACCATGCAAGGGCAAGGCTGTCCCATGCATGCCCCACCAGGTAGTCATCAGACATTAAAGTAAAACCTGTTGAGTACCAGGTCTTCAAGAGTACTATCTAACAGCCTGCATGGTGCTTCAGAGGAAGGTGTTTCAGCAGAAACTCCTGTGTTACTCCATAATACACTGTAGAACTTTAATTATATTTGGACAATGTTTTTTTCCAGGAGTGGATGCAGCTTGGATGAGAATGTGGAAATCCCTTTCCTCCACCAGCGTCTGTTTTGCTGGGTCATGTCACAGACCACAGGGTGGGATGCAGGTTTGTGAAGAGGGAGAATGACCCCTTGCTTGGCTGCTGTGCAGCTGCACAGCCTGTATCTGGCTGCCTGCACGTGGGATCAAGCAGCAGCAAGAAGCCTCTCCCCATATATGCACAAATGCTGTTGCAGGCGATGGCGGGCAAATAAGGTGCCTGTAGCTCTCACAACTGACCCCTTTCTACCGCTTTCCCTTTGTCTCTCCCACAGGTAAAGCTACACCTGATTTATGCTAAACTAGGAAAGCACAGAAGTCAAAACGCAAAAGCACAGGCAGGTTTTACTCACAAGATACTCTCGGTTCTTTAGAAACCTCTAGCTTATGTCTAAACCCCCACGCTCTCTCACTGACCACCTTCCTAGATCAAATTTCACAAAGTTTCAATTGCTTTCCAAACTCATTTTTTTATCCCGTAACCCTGCCTTGGTGAGGTCCTGTGACTTGCACAGCAGACACTTCTTTTGAATACCTGATCATAGCCACTCCAAGCCAATGTGGGATCTTCTATCAAATCAACGTACTGGAAATCTGGAAAGAGCCAACAGTTACCATGTGTGGTCCTCTCTGACCCACTCCTGTGCTGTGCCATTTTATGTAGTGAAGGTAATGTGTGTGCCAAGGCGAGGGGATGTCAGATAACATAGAAATGGTTACACAGCAGGTAAAACAGGAAAACGCTCTCCTGCTGATGAGGTTATGTACAACATGGAGAGGTCATTCATTTCTGAAGGAGACAAGCAAAGCTGACTGAACTGTCAGAGTATATCTTGGGAAACTTCCCAGAAGTTCCATGTTTTATTAATCTCAGACCCTTACTTAGCAAGCCTAACTTAAAGATCTTAAACAAGTTAAAAACTAGGACTTAACTATCTCCAAAAATATATTTCTACTACTTTCACCCTAAGGCAAGCCATTAGTGACAATAGATGTCACATGGAAAAAATTAAGTTCCACTTTTCTATCCCATTCTCATTTAGTTTAGACTTCTCTGCTTCCCAGGGGATGCAAACAACTTCTCTTCCTCTGGGAATATCTGAACTCAAAGAGCTCTCTTGTCTCACCACAGGTTTTGGGTAATAATCCCACCCTTGCCAACTTCAAAAGCTTCTGCTTACGACTTCCAGCGTGAGAAGCTTGTCTTTATGTTTGGATCTAAAAAAACTATATTTTTCTTTAAAAGTAAAGAAATGTAGTAAGGTAAGGCTGTGACTCTGCAAATAAATTCATGTAGCTAAATCCGTCTGGATTCCCAAACCACCCATGAAATGATGGTCTAAAAACGGAATGCAAAACTGCCATGATCAGAGAAAGCACATTTCTCTTATTCTTATTTGGACTTCCATGCATACATTAGTAGAATATTAGCTTATACATCGTACAACATGTTTCAGTCTTACAAAAAAGTGCTGTTTAAATATTTTCTTAACTGTTAAAGTGGATTTCTTTTTACAGTGCAGATAATTAAGTATTGAAAAAGTAGTGATCTATTTGATACAGAGAGAATAAAAGATTTGAAGAATTTTAGATAAAAAATATAACTCAAACCCTATCTGAACTGACTACTGTACTCTTTGAAATTTAAGGCTGATATTTTATCCCTATTCCTACAAAGTCTTCCAGTTAATGGCTATGCATATTTATGACATTTAAATTACTTACTTGCACTCTCCCATATTGTTCTATGAATATAATAGAAATTTATGAAAGAAGGCAGATTAAAAATTATGAAAATAAGACTTAAAGTTTGTTCCTTAGTCCATGCAAACAGCTAAGGCATGCCACATTTTGTCAGACTATAGTGCACTGTGTTACTTCCTATTTCAATAATAATAAAAAAGTGATTTGATGAAAAAAAAAATCCTACAGCTTCTTTCTAACTTTCTGTGTAGCCTAATCACTTTTTTTTTGTAATGTAATATAAAAGGGATTTGGACTGTACAGAAATGTAGTGAGACAGAATACCAGCATTTAGTATCTGCAGAGCCAACAGGTGCCTGTTATAGTCATCAATTCAACAAATCACTTAAATGTGCCTATTCTTAGCACTGGCAGAATCCCTATGGAGCTTAAGCACATGCTTGATGTTTTGCTGCATTAAAAATTGGACTAAATAGTAATGACTGTTTTAATTTGGTTTGTTGCTGCTACCACTGATAAATGTACTTGTCACTGCCTCTAGTAACAGGGTGTGTTGCACTGTGGCCTCAAAAATTACTCCACAAGCAGAAATCTCACTGAAGTGCACTACTATGTGTTTCTTAAATGGAGCTAAATAAATATCCTAGTTCTTGCTAGCTTCTTCAACAATGTTGCTCATTTGCACTTTTAGCTGCAGTTTTGCCAGCTTCCTCGACACCTTCTCCCCACAACCCTCCATGCATCTTTAGGATGCTGTGGGGGTCCCAAGAGCTGGCTAGGACATTACAAAAAGGTGGTGGTTGTGCTTACTAGGCTGGAGCAGATGGATGGCCACTGAAGGAAAGGAGGAAACGTGATATTGAGGCCAAACAGGTGAGAGAGTAGCTGGGAGGAGAGGAACGGTCTGGGAAACACTCATATAAAGTATTTACAGAACCAGTAATACAAGCTTAACTTCCCAAGCCAGAAAGCTCAAGAAGGTTTGACAAGTAAAATGCATAAAACCAGTCCTGAAGGCAGGTCCTCATGTGTAACAACATGAAAGCTCTTCAAAGATGTTTTATTTCCTAAGCTCTTTCTCTCTCATCCATATATGCACACACCAGATTTTTTTGTGAGATAAAGATATTCTCAGATAGGGGTAGTGTCAGGCCTTTCTTTGTGCCTGCATTTTGCAAGCTAACCAGTCAAGTGTGCACCCCCTCCACTCTCCCCCTCCTTTTACTCCCCACTCCCTGTTTAGGCTAGGGCTGCATCCGCTTCCGAAGGAAGGAGGCATATTTCAGATCTCCAGGAAACAGGAGACTATCATTGCTCTGGTTCTCTCCAAAATTCAGATAATTGATTAATGAACTTTTTCCCTCTGCTCATTTGCAGCAGCAGGAGGAGATGGAGGTAATTATGACACTCACAACTGAAGGTTCAGTACTGTGTGGTTACAACAACCAAAAAGCTAGAAAGAAGAATGCGCATGACATGAGGTTTTTAAGAGTTTGTCAAACCTCAGGAATGAAAGGGGTATCAGCAAGTCCCCAGAAGCTGTGCTGCTTGCGGTCTTCTCATTTCCATGCCAGGCCTGACAGTACAGAAGCCACTGGTAATGGATACCCCAGATAATTCCTGCCATTGCA
Source organism: Mesitornis unicolor (assembly GCF_000695765.1). NCBI lineage: Eukaryota > Metazoa > Chordata > Aves > Mesitornithiformes > Mesitornithidae > Mesitornis > Mesitornis unicolor. Next base: position 44,582 of record NW_010182339.1, on the reverse strand, counting down.
GCTGAGACTACCCGTAAGCTCAGGCTCAGAGATATTTGCATATCACCACATATCTGATCAAGTCCACTGCAGCACATGCTTAATCTATTGATTACCCACCTCGCAGTGAAGGTTGGAGGCAGACAAAATATTTTCAAGCACATTGTTTGCAATGTCAAGCTCACAGCAAGTTCATTTGCATAAAAGCAAGCTCAGTTACCTTTGGGCTGGGACCTCAGAGGATAATTCTCTATAATAGGATCCACACTTCTTCCTACTGATCCCAAGTCACTGTTTTACATATATGTGAATGCCTCTTATCAAATCTTCCTGCCTCCCCTCTTTTTTACATAGAAAACAAAACCCCTCACACATACAGATTCATAATCCCCAAAGAGCCTGCAATTTATAGATCTCATGACTTTGAGAGGTTGCAAACAGCTCACTCTCTTCCGACAGCCATAGAAATCTACTTACATAACAGAAATTGGGGTTTAACTCTGTGCCTCAGTGAGAACGGGTACACAAACCCAAGTGGGGTACCCAGAGGCATAGCTCTCTGACATCCAGGAAAACCATCCACCGCCTTTATTTCCAGAGGGTGCTGTAATTTCAGTTTGTGTGCTCTGAAATCTCTGGCACTAAGGGGATTAAATCAAGACTCAGCTTGTAGGTGCACTTGATTCATTCAGTAATCAATCACTCTAAAACATTCCAAGCAAAAAGAAAGGTGTAATTTGTTACTAAGAGCAGAAGAAAAGGAAACAAAATCAATATTAGAATATAACCAAGTATAGGCAAGAGTTTTCAGCTCGAGATTACTAACAGGATAAAAACAAACACTTAGAAAACAATTATACAGAAAGCTAAATCATCCTGGGATGATATATGATGATGATATCAAGACATATTTATATAGAAGGTTTTAAAACAACCTTCACAAAATTTAAAAATGTCTATAAACCCGTTAAAAAGGTATATAAAACCACTAAAATGTGGATAAAACCATTACATATTGGTTCAAATTATTTTAACAGTTTTAAATTTCCTCCTTGTAGCTTTAGAAATGCGAGGCTATCCAAAGCAAGTGGTTGCCACACCTGTTGCTTGACACATTGAAAGACTTTGTTCAGCAGGATTCCAACTTTTCTATTAGGTGAGTTAATCTTTGCAACTTTGTGTGATGAAGAACAGCTGAAAATCTGTGATTATTTTTTTTGTATGTGTTATTTTCCTCATTCCAATTAATTATCTAGAAGCACAATCAACTTAGCAGGGTGCCTTCAAAAATTCCTTCACTGCAGTGCTATACCACTGAGCACAGAGTTTAACTAGATGATTTTATTACGGAGCCAATTAACACTCAGATCCCCAAGAAAGCAACTAATCCATCTTTTTATTTTACCCCTCTGAGCAAAATCCACACTGTGAGTCTGCAGTCAAGATCCTGTTACACATAGTGGATTCCTGACCAGAAAAGGCTTTTGAAGATACGTAGTCCTGAGTTTAAAGAAATATTATTTGTCTGTTCATGGAAGACAGCCATCCATTGTTATACTCCTTACCAATAATAGTAATAAGAGAAGATAAATTAGAGTGCAGCTTCAAATAAGTGACTGTGAGCAATGACACTTGAAGTGGCAACAGGGGTGGATTTGCTGTTTATTACAGAAGATACAGCCAGAGCTACTCTGGTCAAAAACAGGACAGCAGAGATGAAGGAAAGAAACATGGAAGCACCCTGTTTCAAAGTAAAATGCTGCTCTTTGTTAAAAAAAAATTACATCATTTCATTGTACAAAATCATAAAATTTTGTGGGGTCCAATTTTTAGTAATAATGCACCATTTACTGTCGAGAGTTGGCACTGGACTTCTTTTCTATTTCCCTAAATCCACATTTTCTGTCCAAAACTAGTTAGAATGTAAAATTTTTGAAACAGGTTTTATGTCTTACATCTGTATAATTCCACTCTGACCTAATGTGTCTGTACAGGGATTGCACTAAGAGGGTATTAGGTGGCAGAGAATTAAGTTTCCAAGAAGCAGAAATAGAAAAAAAAATCAATTTAGTGGAAATTGAAATAGAGAAATAGAAAAGTAAGAAATGGTATGAAGGCATAGATTTACCAAGAAGGCACAACAAAAGGGCTATGCTACCAGTATTAGCTCAGCCTGGCATACTGAATGACCTTGCAGTTTAGTCTCCTACCAATTTGCAGAGGGGTGTCTCTGCCTTCCCCCCCCTTCTGTTTTCTTCTACTCTGTAGCTTCATGGTGTCACCTATGTTCAAAGCCAGAGGATGCCCACATGCTTATATTTCAGTCTCATCTCTCCAGAAACGCTGTCTCCTCTCTGCAATGACCTTCAGCTTTCCCCCTGTAAGGACTTGTGTACCGCACAGATATTTGCTTATGCTGCTGTGGGGCTACAAAACTCAAAGGTCTGAAAGGAATTAACTGGGGCAGGAAGGAAGCAAGAAATGAAAGAAGTGTATTTAGACATGAAGATGCAAAAAAGAGTTAAGAAAAATAATACATGTTTTCACAAAATATCATATGGGAAAGCAAGTATGTCAACAAATTAAAAGGAAGGATGAACTCAGTCATAGCTCTGAAAGGCCAGATTTTCAATTTCTGCTTCGGGAGACAGACTACAGGGAACAATCTTGCACAGACACAAAAATAGCTGAAAGGTCTGGAAAACACTTTCCAAATTCTCTGACAAGGTGGCAAATTGCTGATAAATGGTATCCAGCTCTAAAATGGTACACTCCAAATTTGGAGTCCCCAAAATGCTAACAAAGGGGAAAGGGAATTTCAAAGTCTAAGTCCAGATTTTTTTCTTCAACTTCAGAACAAAAATCCCATGAAGCCAGGCTTTGACTTCAGATAATAACTCCTTTATCAGCAACCACAAAATATGTGCAGCTAACCCAACTGGTTAGTTGGTGTTCAGTGAAGCCAGTTATCCAGAATTGATTGTAAATAGAAAGAGATGGGCACCACTAGAAGACACATTGTCCCACTCCAATAAAAAGGCACCTGCAGGAGGAAACTCATGCTGCTTAATGCTGGAGGCCCAGGTGGTTAGCTTAGATAAGACAATTTTAGACAGTTCATTTCTTCACCCTCCAAAAGCTGTCCCATCTTTTCCTGGGATTTGGCCTGTTTTTCTGTAGGTCTACATTTTGGCTTTAAAATGAAAGATAAAGCAGCTAAGTCCACTTTGGTTTTGCTGGGAAAGATTTGCATAGCTTGAAGCAGACACAGAGCAGCTAGCAGTAGTAATGCCTGGCCAGAGAGAACAGGAGCTATGTATTTAGCCCCAGCTCTTGGTACAAAGCTGGTGCAGAGCACAGAAAAAAAACCCCTCAACCCTAGTTACCTAACTGAGAGCTACTGAGATGAAGCAGCAGAGGAGTGGGAAAACTAGGGTACAGTAAGTTTAGGCACTGACCTTACTCAGCTCCTGCTGCAAGAGGGTAAGTGGGAGACAGGCAAATCCTACTACCTTATGGCAATTCTCAGTTGCTGGAGGTCGCAGCATCTTGCAAAGCCAGCCTCTGGCAGCCCCCTCTCCTCTTCCTCCTTCTCCCACCTCATGAATTACTTTCTGACAGTATAATGAGAATTACTGCTATCCCTTTCTCTAGCTTAGGTTAGCTGTATTTAAATTTCGCATGTTATTTACTGATGACCTTCACTTCAGAAGATACCTGATTTTTGTATCCTAGCCATGTAAAGACTGACAGCAACCTTCCTCAGAGGATCATTTCCAAATGAGGGAAGTATCCACGTGGGACTGCCAGAACAACTGAATTGATTTGTGCCTGCACCACAGGTCAGATTTCAACCCATTTTTCTTGAAGACAAACTAGACTGATTTATCCTCAGGGGCCTTGCCCTCCACTCCTTACAAGCCTCAAAACCCAGAAATAAATGATGTATGTTCATTTAGTACACCCGAATCATGTGAGGGCAATTGATTCAATTACATTATGGCTACTGGAAACAAAGCAGCCATATGGTGAGCTTTCTACCCCGAAGTAAAGGATGCTGCACAGCCACAGCTCTGAACTGGGATTTAGCATCCTGTGTGGATGCTGCCCCCTAAACATGCTTCCTGGGGGGAGAGCTTTCCCTGAGCCAGGGGGGAAATCTGTGTTCAAGGCTGGTTAAGACAAGCATCTAAACCTTAAAGATACTTCTCTGAAGCTTTATCTGAACCATTCAGACCTCCCAAGTCTGCAAAATTGCAATGAAAATTTCATAAGAAAAGGCTTTGTGTGTGCAAGTGTGTATGTGTGTGTAGGCATATATGTACACCCTTTTTATTACCTCTTAATGCTGGAAGAATGAGAAATAGATTGAGAAGAAAAGCAGTAACTGTACTATGCTTTTCTTCATATGCCATGCAATGTTGGCTCTAAAGATGTACAAAATTCAATCATGAGCCAAATCTAGCCTTAAACCGGTAAAGTTCTACTGGCTTCAAGGGAGCAATTGCAGAGATACACTCCAGCATCTTCTCTAAACCCACCCATTTTCACACCCTCTCTGCTTTCCAGCAGTCTGTCTAGCTGGTATTCAGAGCTGGAAAATGCAAAGGTTCACAGATATCTGTGAAATCTGCACATGAAGTAGGGTGGGGAAATTCAGCATGGGTTTTGAAACCTCAAAAAAAAAACCAAAAAAGCAGCACCAACCCATAAAAAAACAGAAAAAATGAGCTCTCCCCTTTCCCTATAAAAGAAACACTTAGTTGAAGAAGTTCTGTTGTGACCATTTTAGCATTTAGCCAGAACCACATTATCAGGCTCAGAAATTCTACTTCTGAGCAAAAACCCCCTGTAGTCCAGAAAAGGCCCACTATTAAAAGTAACTCTGGGAATAGGTATGAGTTGCTCCTAATAAATTAAAAATGTGACAGCAGCTTTGGGATTTTTTGTGGTTTGACTGCAAATCAGTTCTGACCATGAAAAACCTGCTAGTTTTGCCTCAACTAAGTAGAGCAGTTAACCTCAGAGCAAGCAATATTTACTTGTACTTCCCAATACTCAAGACAGGAAATGCCTTAAATGTTGCAAATACTGAGGTTATAAAACTGTAAATGTTTGCCTGTCAGAGGCACCTGACAAGTTTTTACAACCCTCAGCTAGCTGCATGTAGTCAGAGTCATGACAGCCCTTGGGTTTTCCCCTTCCTCTCCTTTTCACCCATTTTACAGAGTGCTTTACAGAAAACATCTTTCCGTGCATTTCAGCTTCAAGGCTACTGTCCTACTAGCACTTGGAGAAAGGTGATTTGGGTTTCACAGAATCCTTTAATTATCTTTTTATTGAAGGAAAGGTAAATCTCTCAATTTATGTTTTGTTTTGTTAGCTGTCTGAAGAGAAGCTCAAATCCTCAAGAATATTCCTCAAATAGTTTTAAAGGACAAAATCAGTATGCAACTTTTTACAGAATGACATAAATCCTTACTGTATGGGGTATATCAGGACACAGTGTTACAGCAGTCTTTTGATACTGTTTTTCTCCATGATACCTTAAAATTTTGGCAGAAGAGATTTCCTGACTGGTGTTTCATTGTGAACATACCAGATTGGGTATTTCCATGCTCATTCTTGCATAGGCTTCTCAGAAGTGAAATTAAAACTTGCAGTTCGGCTTCTCTGCTTGCCTGCACTGGCCTCACCACAGACATGACACCCAGCGCCATTAGCCATGTTGCAGTTGCACTGGTGGAGCGGTGAACCAAAGAGAGTGCAGTGTCCCAGCCCAAACACCCCCACCACCCACCCACAGCGTGCCAGCCCGGGTGGCCAGGTCAGATTCAAGAGGGTGAAGCAGGTCGCTGACAGAGGTCAGAACTGGGAACAAAATGCCTCCACCTGGGAAATGTACAATAACAAGGAATGCCTTGCCACACATACACATAGGAGGGAAAGGTGGTCCTCACCCACCTTTTCAAGGCTGTACTGGCATCAGGATGATGCTTGGCTGGCTTTGCAAACTAACATGTTCTCCATATTCCCTGGACGCGACTATGTGCTCATATAGGCCTCATTCACTCGTAGCTTACACTGGTGTAATCTCACTGGTGACGGTAAAGCTGTCTAAATGCACCTGAGGGAAGAACTCTAAGTCCTGTGTTCAAGGAATGACAAGATGTCACTGGATTTCCTGATTTACCATACTATACAAAGGAGAGGAAAATTGCACATTAGGAGTTTGTATGATTGTTGGAGCACCTTTGTGATTCATCCTTCTGCCACAGGTGAAACTCACCTAGGGAATTAAATCAGCACAACCTTCCCTAACTCAAACAAAACTGACAACCTAGGACGTATTTCCTGCCATGAGGCTGCTGTAGAAGTGAGAAAGGCAATTTCTAGGCTTCTTTTTTAACTGTGAGCCATTACTAGTGCAGTCACGTACTGTCTTTGTGGCTCACTTGGGAGCAGAGACTGGGGTGTCAAGGTAGGCTCTGCCAACCTCTTCCTCTGGGACCTCATGTGATTCTTGGGCAGCCGTCTGCTGCTGGAGCCCCTACTGCCACCACATCACTGCAGCTGGCATGTGTGCTGGCCAGGCATCCTTTGGCTCAGCTGCTGTGACTGCTTCTTGCTGCCACGATGTAGATCTGGGGGCATCTGAGAGAAGGGAGTCACAGCACTGGCATGGTTTCTGGTCTTTGGGTGGCCCCAGTGCTGCCCTAAAGGAAGAAACTGTTATAGAAAGAAGCCTGTATCAGCCTGACTGTCCTCAGGGAAACAGTAGTTTCTCAGAAGGAGCTCAGGTAGCAGCCAAAATAATAATATCATTTAGGTGTGCTAATGATCCTGCCCCTGCCAGCTCTGTGCTGAATATGTTTAGCTCGCTACTTCCAGAAATGGTGCAGTAACACTCGAGCACCAGGAGTCTTATTAAATATCCACAGCCCAGCTGAGCACGTTCTAGCTGAGTTTTTATTACAAACCACTATATGTCCTTGTCATTAAACAGGCTGCTAATTCATTATTTTAGACATTAACAGAATGAAGAAAGTATCTTAAAATAACATCTTAATTTACATTTTTAACATCTTGGCACCTCTAATTTTTATTTTATAAGCTTCATTAATGTTTCAATGTCTCCTGCTGCATGGCAGCCCAGCTACACTGACAGTTACTGTTGCAAGTCTTTCATCTTTGATCCATTCAATTGGTCAAACAATGTATTTAATACAATTTTATTGAATCCAAAATACTCCCCCTTTTACTATTGCTTCTATGGAACCATAATGTTCCACATAAAGCATAAACCAACACACTTCTTTAAATACGTGTATCAACCAAAGTTTTCTCCACAGTTTTAGAGGACTTCTCCCTTCCCCCAAGACCTCAGTATTTCGCACGTGTGAATGCAAGGGTAGCAAAATGATAATTTGTAACATTACCAGATTATTTCTCAGTTGATAATATATTTGGAGTCTTGACACATAAAAGAAAAATAAACACAACTGTCCAAAGAAATAAAAATAACCTGGTTAGAGGGAAAAGAGAGAATAATCTATTCTGACCTTTCATCAGTTACATTACTTCACTACTCCAAAACATGTTACTTATGATTTATACACACATCACAATTTTCTGTGTTTCAGGATTTTTGAAAAATAGACATCCTCCTTAAGGTCTTGAATACAATCACTATAGAGCAGGCTTGCAATCTCTTCATGCCTTAACAAAAATATATAGAATATTATAAATAACAGCATGCATATAGGACATTTTTTAAGCTTTAAAAATCAAAATGTTTCTTATTTTAACTAGAAAACAGACTGTACACATTTTAAATTACTCAAGCTGAGCTGAGCCTGAATATTCTTTTTGAATTTGTGAGTTTCCTCTCTTTTTCCACAGCCTCTTGTTTCTTAACATAACAGTAGCTGTCAGCCTCAAGTATTCTCTGTCTTATATGTGGCCTTCATTAGGATTCACTCCCAGGTCTCCAGAAAGGTAAAAAGAAAGCAACTTCAGGAAATGCCATGTGCGGCACTCCTGAAGCTAGAAAAGCGTATTCACTAACAACAATCCTTTGTGCTCAGGCAGCCCACGGTCCCACTGGTGAACTTTCATTAAACACTATGCTTCTTAAGTCTGCAAAGCAGCAAGACAGTTTCCGTAGCAGCCAAGGAATTCTCTACCAAAACAAACCAAGGATCCATATATTGTAGTATCTTTTTTTTATACCAGTTAATGTTAAATACTTCAGAGGAAAGTGTAAACAATGATCTAGATTTACAAAAATAACATCTGTTTTGCTTTATATGTGCTTAAGAACCTCGGCTTCAGCCTTCATTAAAGAAAAAATTACAACTTCAGTAGCACTTAAAACATGCATTTAACATGTCGATTCTGGGTTACTTGAACGTATTTTTACCTTGCATGTGAAATGTTTGAGGAGGACTGAACCCTGTACCTAAAGCTAAGTAGGACTTTAAGTACTTCCCTGGCCAGGGATAAATAAAAGCACATAATTGAGTGCATTGGCCAATCGGGTTATGCTGGTATGACTAAATAAAAGCCAGCCAAGAACAAATCTTGGGCCCCAAGGCCAGAGAGTTGCCCTTTCTGTGGCAGGTTTGTCTTGGAAACAAATATTTGGAATAGTTCAAAGGGGAGACAGGGGCTGAGATGGCTTGCAAAGCAGCGGGGACAACGAGAGCTCAGGCTCTCCCTCCCTACACACTTTTATTGAGCAGTGCAGACATACCCTTAGGATCCTACATCCCAGTTCCAGTAGCAGTTTTCAGTTCAGGTAGCTCCACAGATTTCACTTCAGTTATTCTTGTCAACACCACTGCACACCCCTTCAAGGCCTTAATAATGTTCTTACTTTCACAATCCTAAACCCCAGGGGAAGTTTTTGGTTTTTTGGGGGTTTTTTTTGAGTCAGGATGCTAATGCTGTGGGGCAAACATCTGTATATCCTGGGAATGTAAGGCTTCTTTGCATCACTACTCAGTGGTATATCTTATGTCCGTTTCTGTTCACCTGTCTCTTCCATCAGTACCTGGGACCAGTGCTACCTGTGTTTTGGTAATGTCAGTTGTACACTTTGATTTGTTGTCAGATAGTTAAAACGAACTTAAGCAAAACTTTCCTTGGGAACAAGAGTGAATCAGAGCTGTAAGTGGACCTTCATAAAAATATGGTACTTAGAAACTTGTGGTTGCCTCACTGATTTGATTGACCCAACTCACCTCAAAGGGGCAATTACCATCTGAAATGTCACAGACTTTGTATACCATTTTGAATCTCTGGAAATAGTTCCTCCACCAGTGATTTTCCTTATGGCACAGTGGGGATGCTGGTGTAAAAAGCCTGGCTATAAATTGCTGGATTTTAAAGCAAATATCAGTATTCTTGGAGCCAGGTTCCAGACCTCCAACTGTTTGAGCTTGACAGGTTTCTCTTATCTTTAAAATTTCTTTATTTACTTTAATATTTCTGACTACTGATGAAAAAACAGCTAGAATACTATACAGAAATAAGTAATGGTGGAAGTTTGGGGGTTTCTAATCTCAAAGTACCATCCTTATTTTCTCCCCACACATTTATAGTTTATAAGTCAAAGTATCTTTAGGCAGTCATAGTTTGATTCTTTTTCATAAGGTGACGTGAGTACTTCATATAATGCAGTTATCCCAACATACTTTCACTTGATATTGCATAAAGATAGCAGATTTCAACAGCAAAAGAAGAAAAAGGAAATGTGATGGCAGATCATCCAAAACTACTATTCAAACATCACCACAAAAATATTTTCATTTTGTTTGTAAATATAAATCAGAAAGTGGTCCACTTCCCAAAATTAAGGAATGTGCAGATCCTTTTTACAGCAGCAGGCTAACCAGAATTTTTTATCAATGTTTTTATTGCTTCTGCTGAATGAGAAAAAATAAGGCTGAGCTATGGAATGAAACATAATTTACAATTTATCATTTAAACATGCAAGTGTCTGTGGGAAAAAGACTGGAACGTGTAGGAGAACGAAGACTTAATTATATATTACATTTCAGAGGCTCTTTCAGCCCATACCTCAACAGTTCCTAGCTACTCAGTCAGTCACTTATTTTTAGATCTAAATTTCTCTCTGTCACACATTAACCTGTTATCTAATTTATAAGGTACTCCATCAAAACTTTCAATTCTTAAGCATGAGGTAACAGAAAGCATCAAACATATTAATTAAAGGACCTCCCAGGCAATTTTAAGGTCCATCTTTTCTAGTGTTCTGCCTTGTTTATTCTACTCACTTTTCTTTGCATCTTTATTGTAATTTTGCATCTATCACAGGACAGAGCCTGAACAATATATCCAGATAACTTGTATTCAAGATTAAAGAGGGAAAAATAAAACCCAGCCACCCAGCTCTGGGAAAAATAAGTATTCATAGCTCCATGTGAGAGATTGCATGAGGTGCAGAAGTCACTGGGCAGCAGCAGCTCTCTTGACCCAGAGATGCTCAGCAGCACAGCAAGCCCTGCAAAGAAGGTGGCAACCTCCTTGGACACCTCAGTGTACATAGGAAAAGGGCAACAACCACTATGCAGTGGCACTATACAGGCAGCATTTGGCTGGGGACAGGTTGCAAAACAGCGCTGGTGCTGAGGTTCAGCATCACTACCATCCCAGGCAGCTGCCAGACTCATCAGTTTCCTCTGCACGAGGTCTGCCTGCTGCTGCTTTCTTGGGGCATCGACTGGGTTCAGGAGGAGTGAAGGGCTCTTCACACCACCACAGCCGCTTTTCAGCTAGTGCAGAAAAATCGCAAACACTGGGCCACA
>NW_010182339.1:0-33740 GCF_000695765.1 Mesitornis unicolor | reverse complement strand
CTGCTGAAAGGGTAACTGGAGACTTTACTTTCCTGTGTATTGCAGTTGCCAACAAGATGTCCCATATAGAAAATAAAACATGCCTCTCTTACTCCTCTCTGATGCACCCCTCAGAAAAGTTTTAAAGCCCTTGGACTAGTGCCAATTCTCTGACAATCTCACCTTTGCTTTACATGAACCGGGAACTATGTACTACTATCAAGAGCTGATAATTACTGTCTTAAATCTAATGCTATGTCCAGCATACACATAGAATATTTAATGCCTTTAACAAAAATAGAAAGGCAAATGCTTCTCTGCAAAGTCAAGGCATGTGTGTCCTATTTTGCGGTTCTAATACCTTTCTCTAGCAGATGTGCTTTCATCCCTTAAAGCTCTTTAAAATAACACAGGAATAACCATTATAATATTGTAAATAGTATTTCTCAGCTCTCTTTTTTGCAGAGGGAATAAAAGACGCCACCTTGTAAAAATGGCTTCTTATCACTTTATTTCCTTTGTGACTTTCCACATGTTACACTTATCTTTAAACAGGAAAAAGGGTATTCAGCCTTGTAAAATCAATGAAGTTTTTAAGCAATGGAGTCATCTTCTATTTCCTTTATGTATACTTTAAGAAATACTCAAGCTTTCCTAACTTGCTTCAGTTGGCAAATCCCAACCTGACCCTTCATGCCAAATAAGAGTAACTTAGATGGACACTAAAGGGATTGACAAAACAGCCTTTTGTGAGGGAACTCTCCCCTTTATGCAACAAAATAACTTGTAGCCTAGTCAGTAACTCTTGTAGATCCAGTGTAGGGAGTATCTTACTTATTCATTCTCTGGGCAAACTGAAAAGTTACCACAAACTTCAGTTTTCTCAGTGATTTAAAAAACTAATGTGAAGAGGAGAAAATGCCACTTGTACTTAGCAGAAACAAACAAAAATATTTTTATTTTCATTTTCACATTATTTTTCTAACTCCTTTTTCCTGCAAAATCTTCTCAGTTAAAATAAGATTAAAATTTAAAGGATGAGTTGAAAACACAGTTTTTCTGATCCTTAATTTACTTTTTTCCCCTCCTCAAGGACTGTTTTGTCCAGTTCTCCCCAGATGCACCAGACTCCTCTGCCACTGTCTCTGCAATCTAAATTCATAGATCAGCAATGCCAAAAATCACCATACCTTGGTGTCACAAGGGAACATCACAGCATGTGTCTCTGCTGGCAGGGACAATCAGTGTAAACCAGAGCAATACACTCTGGGCACAAAACTTTCTGTGTAACCCATTTTAAACAGGCTTGACGTCTGCCCCGCCACCTCCAATAAAACCACTAGCATCTGGGCCTCAGCAAATGCAGAAGCTGGAACACACTTGCTTTTTATGTTTAGAGAAATGAAAGAGATCGTGCTTTCCTTCCCTTTCTGCACCCTAGGTGCACCCTGCTTCTAGAGAAGGGGGTATGTGGAGGAATTTCTGTGATTCTTACCATTGTACTTTACTTAGGGGCCTTTTTACTACCCCAAATTTCTGAGATCATTTCTAGCAGAGCTGTCCGTTCCTCTTCGTCGGTTTCGTTCAAGAGGACACTCAGTATCAGGAGGTGTGTTTCACATCAGTATCAGCTGATTTACTTCCTGTTTGAGTTTACTTCCTGCACTAAACAGTGGAAATGAGCTCTGCAATTCCCTCTTACTTTCCCCTCCTACTAGATTTTATTATGAGGAGGATGGGGGATGTGGCAATAAATTTGTAGCATCCTCCTGCTCTACTTCCCAAGGCAGTAAGGTTGAGCAGGTAGCTGAAGAATGGGTGCTGCCCTTGGCTGCAGAAGCTGGGTGGGACAGGAGTCCTGGGCTGCAGCTGATGGAAAGAAGGTGGCAGAGCCAGCCTGCAGCCACCACCAGCACCTTCAGCCCTTCAGATCAGACTGCTTTGAGAAAAGGGAAGGTGTTGTCATCTACTGGCAGCAGGCTATCATGCCTGGAGACAGAAAGAGGCCTCACCAAACCATAGCTCAGCCATGTGCTCCTTCCTCAGGACTGTTTGCCAAAGGGCACCCTTTGGTGCACTTTGGTGCACAAAGGGCACAAGTAAATTCATCAGCCCTACTGAAAGTTGCCTGAATACACTGTCACACACTCCTTCTTCTGTTCTACGGGCTTCGTGTGTGGGGAGGTATGCACAGAAAGTTGTTCTTTCCCCAATCTCAGAAGGGCTGTAATTCCCTAGGTGACTAAAAAGTATACCTACACACATTAATGGTCTTGCTGTATTTTACTTATGCACCGCTTAAATTCCATTTAGATCTGATGCTTGTTAATTTAGGCACACAAACAGGCAGATAAGTCCATCAAGCAGATGCTACTGATATTTTCTATGTTGAGGATTGCACAACAGCAACAAGCAGAGGTGCCTATACTGCTGTCTCAACATTTTAAAAGCAGCTCTACAAATGTCACCGTCTCTCAGCACCTAATAAACAGTTCAGGAGGATGTCGTTGAAGCTGCCAAAAGGGTTTTTAAAAGTAGAGTGTCCTGCAGGAGTCAAACATGCAGTTTGCACTCAGAATGCCTCTCCCACCTTGCAGATGAATAAGGGAGGCAGAACACCACTGCTGGATAGCACAGGGCTCAGCACAAGGAGGCAGGGGATGCAGAGATGAAAAGAGATAATACATAAGTGACACAAAGCATGACTGGGAGAGAAACAGTGGAAGAACTGCCAGTTTTAGGTTTTACGAAATAGGCTATTTAGCAGACTTGCCTGACTGAGCCAAGCAAGGCAGTAGCCCTGCAGTCTGAAGTTCCCCCTCCCCGCCTTAAATAAGAGACCACTTGCTCTGCCAGCTGGCCTCTGAAAATCCCTTTCCATCAGGCACCACTTCAGTAGGTGGAAACTCTCTTCAGGAGCTCTCTTGGAAGCACAAGCATCGTGATGCGGCCTAATTGAGGGCTGAAACCTCCACCAGGCAGCAGACACTGGCAGGCTTCTCTCCCCATTTGAGATAGATCTCAGTCCTTGACTACCCAGGTAAAGTGTATTGAGATATTCAGAACAATGCCTATGAGAGGCACAGAGAATGAAGGCTGCTTAGCCCCTCAGAGTCTAGCACATGTGCATCAATAGGGACCTGTTAGCATGAAAAGAGCTGTATCATTGTAAGATAAGGCAATGATTAATTTTATTGATGTGTGGGTTAGAAGAAATGAATTGGTGGTAAGTGCTTTGAGGCAAAACACTACAATGTGTGTCCAAAGGGAACCTGAGAAAATAAACTTTACAAAACAACAGGCAAGGTTAATATGAATTGGGAGTTGGAAGCTGACTATAACATTTGATGGTTTGGTATTTGAATCAAGCCCAAACTTTGATTATCACATTGATCAGTTGATTAAAACTAGTCACCTGAAACCTGGTATTATGTGCTGTGCAGGACATCAAAAGATATTGTTTAAGCCAAGAAGCATAAAAGGTTATGCATCTTAAATCTTCATTCCATGTTTGTGCTGTGGTGATGCCATTTATAAAGATAGCAGGAAAGCCACATTTGAACAAGCACAAGTGTTATGTATGACTGCAAATGTTGTTGACTTATTCTGGGTCATTGGAGATTAACATTTTGAAAACTGCAGACATGTAGAAGATACTGTATATGTTATACAAGCCTGTTCTTGCAAGATTTTGAACTTAATTATGCAGACACAAGAAGTTTAGACAAACTTTTCAGATTATATAAAATGAATTTTTGATTGCTTATCTGAACCAACCCTCTGAAGGCATTTGGGTTTATTCCGAATGCTGTTGTTGTTGCTGGAAAGAACAGCAAGCTAAGAATGTAGTTTTAACTTTTACATTTCTTGAGTCTGGTTTGCCTGACTGTGCAAGGGAAGGGACAGATTCCAAACTCTTTGCCTATTTTAATAAACATATCACTCTATCTAGCTGACCACAGTGAATAGTTGCTCTCCAATGCAAAGAAATCACAATTTGAGCCTTAGTGTTACATTAGAAGCTTTGTGAATTGAGCTATGAAATATTTTGCTTGCTTTTTCAAGAATACACCATGAAAAAAAACCTCACACAAAACTTTCATTTCAGGGGGATGATAGACTTGGTTCATGGTTTTGCTGGTTTCTATCCCATACAAGTCAGGAACTTCATGTACTGGAAAGCAGTAAGTCAAGATGGACTTTCTATTTGCAGACTCCACCTCCTAACCTGGATCCACTGCTGTAATGTCACTCCATAGTTACTAAACTGTGCCTAGATGTGGGGCTTTTTGTGAGAGTGGAGAGAAAGCAGTGGTTGCTGGATTTCATCTGTCTCCTGGACACTTTCTCTTCTTTGCACTTCCAGGCCTGCACGAGTGGGAGGTGCAGTGAGCCTGGAGCATTTGTGAGGGTCACCCCTCAGTGGGAAGTGCAAGAGTCTCTAATGTGAGCTGGAAGCTCGGAGCTTCAAGGAAAGCAGGGAATGCTAGAGAGGAGGGTTCAGGCAATGACGAATGGGCAGGGAAAGGGAGATGTGGCATAGAAAGGTGAGGGAAAGCTGCCAAGAAAGCAGGACAAGCAGGGTTGTCTTCCTAGAAAGTAAAGGTTTGGGGACAGTAAGGTTGGGGAATGCATCAGTGCAGAGCCATCTTCCTGTTCTGCTGATGCTCTCTGGTCAGGCTGCCAGGGGAAGCACCACACATGCACAGCTGCCAGGCAGACATCCTTTATTTCTGCTTTTAGAAATGCATGATTTTGGGACCAGTGCTGTGCTGCTGTAGCTGTGCTGTGCTTGGGCATAGGATCTCGTCATGGCGCTGCCTAGCAGCTCCCATGGAGCTTTGTGGTCTTGATGGAAACTTTCTTTCTGATTTGCTCAGGCCACACTTTACAGCTGCTTCCTAGTCAATAAATAAAAGACCATACTATCAGCAGCTTGATCCTGAAACAGTTCCTAGAACTGACATAAGCAGGGATTTATAGCCTTGGACAGTACAGGATCTTCCTCAGCTTCACCCTTCAACAAAATGCACTACAATCCTTTCTAACTGGGGTGGATGGACTGTTTGCTCTCCTGCCGAATGGTAAAATAATAGTTGCTCAGTAGCACTGAAGTTTTCCAAAATAGGGAAAAAAATAGTGCCTGCCACTAAGATCATACACTGCAAAAAAAAAATATCTCATTACCAGAGTAAGTTACCCAAAAAGTTACAGGACACAAAAAAGTTAATGACTGAATTCTACAGGTACTATAAACTGCAGTAAGCTACAGACAGAGCATATAGCGGAATTTACCAAATCAGTGCTAATGCTCACTCAATGATACGAAAGATCTCCAGTGTTGAAATTCAAATAAGTAACCAAATTTCACAAGGGAGACCTATGTGTAATACACATACTAATGCACATATATGTAATGACTCTCCATAGGGTGGTGATTGACCATAAACATTATGGCTATTTGTTTCGCTGTCTTAACAATAAAAAAACTTGTATGGGTTATTGTACTTGAAATATAGTTTGCAAATGAAAATAAGCTCAGCCTTGGAAAGCTCCTGATTACCTAAAACCTCCTATTTCATCACAAGAGTAATTTCTTGGTCTCCAGAAGCCAATGCATGTGGAAGCTGACTTGAAATATAGAGGAGAGAAATATTTGCACTCCAGCACCTAAAAATTAGGGTGGATTCACACATTTAGAAATGTCTGTACTCTCAACTGCTGTGTGCTAATGCCACCATGTTCATAGTGTTCACAGTTAACAGATGTAGGTGTCAGCAACTAAACATAAACTTTACATACGATCACAGAATCACAGAATCGCTCGGTTGGAAAAGACCTTTGAGATCATCACGTCCAACCGCTCCTGTCTACCCACTAAACCATATCCCTAAGTACCTCGTCTACCTGCTCTTTAAATACATCCAGGGATGGTGATTCCACCACCTCCCTGGGCAGCCTGTTCCAGCTTCTGACAACCCTCTCAGTAAAGAACTTCCTCCTTATCTCTAACCTGAACCTCCCTTGGCACAGCTTGGTGCCATTTCCCCTTGTTCTATCCTCCATCACCTGGGAGAAGAGACCAGCACCCACCTCTCTACAACCTCCCTTTAGGTAGTTGTAGGTGGTGATGAGGTCTCCCCTCAGCCTTCTCTTCTCCAGGCTAAACAACCTCAGTTCCCTCAGCTGCTCCTCATAAGGCTTGTTCTCCAGACCCCTCACCATCCTTGTGGCTCTTCTCTGAACATGCTCCAGAATCTCAACATCTTTCTTATAGTGAGGGGCCCAGAACTGAACACAGTACTCGAGGTGCGGCCTCACCAGTGCCAAGTGCAGGGGGATAATCACCTCCCTGGACCTGCCGGTCACACTGTTTTTAATACAGGCCAAGATGCCATTGGCTTTTCTGGTCACATGGGCACAGTGCTGGCTCATGTTAAGCCGACTGTCAACCAACACCCCCAGGTCCTTCTCCTCCAGGCAGCTTTCCAGTCACTATTGTGGCTGGAAATATATGATGCTGCATTATTTAAAATATGGAAAAATATGATGCTGCATTATTTACAGTAACCAATGCTGCAGAGAAAATGGCCCACAGCTGCAATTACACCTGTCACTCTCATTTGAATAAAAATTACATCTTGTCTTTACTACCCAGCAGAACTGAAAAATAAATAAAAAAAAAAGTAAAACTTGTTTTTCTTAAGAGGAAGTGGAAAAAAAGCAATCTTACAGCAGCTGTTTAACAAGTTCTCATGTGTCAGTGGCCAGTTTGAATGTGCCCATGCAGCTCATGCCAGGTAGGCCTATTTCATGAGAGGCAGCTTCCCCGCACAGCATCAGACAACACTGGACACTGTGGGTAGGAGTCTGCTGCTGAAAGAGGATCTCTACAGGCAGCTGCCACCTGTATTTCCCTAATACTGATACAGGCAGGGCTTGAGGTTGGTTAATATCAGTATGCTTAAGAATGTCCCTGACTTGTGACTGTAATGAGAAATTCCCACCAGTACATCAAGTTGAGAATCATTCATTTGTGAACAGCCAGTAAGTCATTGCCCAGACAACTAAAATAAATCAGAATATCTATTTCCCAGAAAACTGAAGTAACTCTATTTGTTTTGATGGCAAAATACACACAATAGAATTAATGTTGATTAATATTTCTGACCTTCTCTGTAGAAATCTTGATATTGAAGAAGGTTTAGAAATGGAAACATATCAAGATCATCATTGCCTTTCAAAAAGAAAAGAAGTGTTGACACAAGCTGGAAGAGAGGGGCCATTTGTAAAGAGGCAAATGAATGTGTGGCTCTTAACTGGCAGACTAGCTGAATGCTTAGAATATCCTGACAGCAATGAGAAACTTTTTTCAAAGAAAAAAGTTCTACTTTCAACAGACAAGACCTCTGGCAGGTGCAAAGCCCATATTATGGGGACAGTGGAAGCTGAAGGTCATTTTGCTTTTCTAATCCTTTGCCAGTGTGGTTGCTTCTCCAATGTGACCTCTGCCAGGAAAATCCAGAATAGCCATATAAACCATCCTCTGTACACTTCCTCCCTTCTTCCTGATTACAGAAGAGACAAGGTATCTTTAAGAGCTTACCTCTTTCTCATTCTTTCTGGGCCCTGCACAGAGCATGCCTCAGCTAAAATTGAGTGCCTGGCCATCACCAGAGAAGCAAACTGCTGGAGGCAACCAGACGGACACAGCCTTGCTGCCTACTAATTCTCTTACTCCATCAGCCCTTTGTCTTCTCCAGAGCTGCCCTGCTTTCCATGGCGTGCCCCTCCTTGAGCTCTTAATTAATTTGTGATGGTGCTAATGAGAATAAGCCTTGGACTAGGTCAGCTTGTCATATACAGCAGTGTTGACAGCGGGAGTCTTTGCCTGTGAGAAACAAAGACTGTGGAACTTTCCTTCCAGAAGTGAACACTGGGTAGATGGTGGAGCCCCTTGTTTTCAACCACTGTAGAGGTGCAATGAAAATTGCCTTTCCATGTCTTTGGGAAGCCTTATAAGCAAAGTCAATTTTTCAGGAAAGAAACCTCTTTCACTGACTTCTTGGACAATGACTTGCAACCTCTGAATGAGGGCATATCTCCCAATAAAAAGCTTCATTTTGGGGAAAATCCCACTGAATCCCAGCAGAACCAGTTGGAGCTTCACATAAGGGCTTCCACCATGCGAGGTGCTCATAACAACAGCTATTTGACACCAAAGTTGGGTTTTTCCGGGCAGAAACTGTGGGAAGATGTAAAGCATTCAGCCTGTTCTCAGACAGTAATGAGTAACTGACAATAACCTTGCAGGTTCGAGAAACCTCCTCCTTGTGGGCTAGCTTACCCTGAGGTAGTGCTTCAGCTAGCCAGCCATCTGAACTGCCTAAACTACAGGCCTCTCAAGTACTTGTTCAGTATCCTGTAGCTACCGCTTCAAGCCATTTCAAACAGTACACAGCCTTTAAAAGCCCATCCAGAGCTGAAACAGCACAGAAATCTGCAAGCAGAGGGTATCACAGAATATTCACAGATATTTTATGGGTATCTGCTGACTGAGGAGACCAGACAAAAGGAAGACTGCCAGGAAGTATCTTAATTTCTGACAATAGCATATACTGGAGGACTTACTGTTTTTAACAGTTTCCAGTTAACTCAGAAGTGGCTGACAGTGAAACCATAAAGCAGGAATTTTAAGCATTTTGCATGAAAGTGAACAAGGTATGGTTGAAAACAAGCAGGTGCCAGGAGAAAGTAGAGAGACTGAAGAGCTTGAAACTGTACTTAGGTTGAGCTCAGGGTTGCTAGCATGACCAGCAACCTCGTTGGGCACTGCTCACTGTCTGTTGGGCCCATGTGCCCCAAACCATCCTGCTGTGTCACACTACAGGACTTTGAGCAGGCAGAGGTGTTGGTGGAGGAGGGCTTGCTTGGGAAGGATTCCTGTCCAAGGTATCTCCTAGCATGCACATGGCAGGTACTGGTACTGGCTTGGTAGTCAGTGGGCTCCTGACTTCTTGGCCTTGATGGCGCCAACTCTGAGTGCCACCATGGGCTGCTCTGCTGGGACTGCTTGTCACTGTACTGCAGACATTATAGCTCCGCACAAAGAGCCGGGTCAGGGAGCTGACAGATTTCATTTCCCTCAAATCTGGTCACTGGCTATCCTTATAGCTGACATGGCCTAAATGAACAGATTACTCAAAATACACAAAGTCTTGTTTTTATAATCTGAAATCAACTTTCAAAATTTTCCTGTTCGGAAAGACAATATAATCCGGCCTGAGGCCAGTGAATGATACTCCAATGTTACAGAGGGTCCCATACTACAGACAGGGAGTAAGCAAGGAAGTATATGCATAATCAAAGGCAGACTCCACACTAAGCAGAATGTGAATTTGCAGATGTTATAGTGAAGGGCAACAACCAAATCTGTACCCAGTATTCAGAAAGAGAAAAAAATAAGATAGAGGTATAAACCAAAACAAGTTAAAAGAGTCTGTCTGGTGGCAAAGTAAATCTCTTGTGGATTAAACTAGGCAGAGATTTACTTGTTTTGATGGTGGTGCTTACCTCTTACAGTTAAGAGAAAGCATTGGAAGAAGATGCTGACACAAAAAAAGGAGATTGATCATACCTATTTTCTCCAAATATATCCCCCACGTAGTAATAGCTGACAATATGCCTAAGTATAGTAGATATTAATTTTTAGCAGTAAAATAAAATATTTAACAAGAAAACTCTCATTATCAGCCATCCAAGTAGTTGGTGGAAAACAAAAGTCAAGCAATGCAGAACACCAAATTGGACTCATAGCTGCATTTAATACTTCTGCAGAACAGTGCCAATGAAGGCAGCTTGTCACCTGTTCTGTTCAGTGAAAAGCGGAAAGCAAAACCGCCTACATTGCTGGAACTGATGTCAGAGTTACCGTGTGCATGCAGATAAATAGAGACAGGCAGAACAAAACCAATTAATGTGAGAGTCAGCACTCTGGCCATGCTGAATGAGGCAGTGTTTCCTGGTAGTTGGAAACAAATAGATATGAACAGCAATAATTTTACCAGAAGACAGGAGTAAATTTCCCCTCTTATCAAACATAAAGAACACTTGTATCGCCCCCTAAGTTGTTTTTTCACCTAAAATATCTTGGGGAAGTTAAACCATAGCGAATTTAGATAGCTGAGCCCTACAACGTGATGATGGACTCAAATTCAGTAGGTATGAATTTGAGCAGTGAAGTATAAGTTTAGATGCTCATATCCAGAACTAATCCACTTATCTCTACCTGACCATAGTGATGGTGATACTCAGGAGGACTCAATAAATTACAGGCAATTCAGGGATTATTTGAGCATTGCTATTTATATATATTTGAAGTGGAGTTTTATGATATACTCAGGCTGATGAACTGTTCTTATTTCTGACTGTACCTTTAGAAAGTCCTCACTTTGAACAAACCTGTTTATTGTATTGCACACAAATTCATATTGCATTGACATAATTGGTTATAATCTAGGCACTGAAAGAAACCAGTCTCTGTCAGGCCCCTTAACCCTGAACCACTGCTAAATTGCACACTGACCTTATAACACACATGCTAGTCCAGCGGGGAAAGTGGGGATGCAGCCCTTAATGCTACTCCCCATCTTGACATACCCTTTTTTAGGTTACCCAAGCTTGAAGCTGTGCCTGCTCCTGCCAGCGCAGCTGGTGTTTCTGCAGCTGCATTCTAGTTCTGGATGAGGAGGACAAGAAAGAGATAGCGAGAAATAATCTCAGTGATTATGTGAGACGGAGAATACATTCCCTTAAATAACCTCCTCTGCCTGCTGAAGTTATCAGAGCATGCCTTTCTAATGCTGGCTAATGCCAGGTTAAGTTCAGTAGTTCACAGCTGCATATTTTGTTCGAGATTTGTCCTCAATTGAACAGCAAGCTCAGGGACTGCGGCTACATGTAATATCTGCTAGGAAAACACATCCATCTCAAAAGACATTTTTCAAAGAGGCACATACAATCTTATTAAAAGCAGGAACAGTAATGGGCATTTGCTCCATCATACACCAGCAGCAGGTATGCCAGGAAAGGGAACAGCTGCTTAGTTGCTTCTGCAATGTATTTTGTCTAGATGTTTCTATGTTTGGGAGAGTGGTCTGGCCCTTTTGCAGCTCTCAGATGAATCACTCTGCTAATGGACTAGCAAGTGCATGGATAACATTATCAGTGATGCAGACCATGGTTTCTATATTGCCTTAATACGCCTCCGAACCAATCTGGTAAATTACTTCCATTATAGGATTTAGATAGTATCCCATTACAGATCAAGCTTTTGGTTAAATGTCATTTCTTTGAAAGACATATTTGGTGTCAAGGTCTGCTTGGCAGTTTCAGAAGAGACTGAACAGAGTCCCAGGCCTCCTTATTTACTCCTCTAAGCGTTCCCTCTCACTAGCAATCAAAGAGTGGAACTGCGAGAGCCAGAAGAAGAACTTTCAACAGAGAAGTGCTAGCTAGACAGTTTTTCACTAAGGTTTACCCCTGGAGTACTGCAAACACACAAGTCTCCTGATCACATACTGAAAATTGTTTCTAGGCTGTGTTGGGTAATTCTAAAATTAAAGGAAGTATCTACCATTACACTATTATGCTAGAAAACTAATTCCATATATTGGCTGCTGTTGAAGAAACTGGATTTTCAGTACCTTTCCAGTGGTTTACTCCTGATACTTCAGTGAAACTACAGAGCCTATCCCAGCTGTAGTCAGTCAGTCTGAAGTCAATCTATGCTGCGTTTATTATTGCATAGTTCCCTTTCTTGCTCTAAAAGCAGATCTAAATAAAATAATTTTCCACTTGCAGTTGAAAGTAAAATCTTGCAGCAAAACCAAGCCATCAAAAGGCTTATATTTGTATTAGAAAGTATAAATGTTCTCTTTTTTTAAACAAAATGTGTCTATTTGTGTACAGGCTATGCTTTTTTCCAGTGTTTCTAATAAACATTTTTACTTTATAGTTAATAAAAAGAGGCATTTCATTTTAGCGAAGTCCTGGCATATTAAATCTAAAGTGATGTGGTATATTAGAGGGATTTCCCATTATTAACTATCTTTACATGATAATTTATTCCATATTTAGTGTTCAGTGTTTGCAATATTTAATACAGCTAAAGCATACGGTGCTGTTTTATTTAAACAGTAAACTATGTGATCATTAAAAATATATGGAATTGTAAACATCATGTCAGAGTTCAGTGTTTCAGAAAGGAGCTGTTAATCCTTGCAAACAGTTTCATCATAATAAGAAGCCAAATCAATTAATGAGTTTGTTTCCTTATGCATTTACTTCTTATTATGTATCCATTTAGAGCAATTAATTTGGTTATATTTCAAATTTATATATATTTACATTTCTACATTATTATAAAGGAATATGTAATTTTATTTTGATTGAAAAGGAAAAAAGATTGGCAAAATCTGTTTAACTACTAAGCTGGGAGCTGAGATCAATCTCCATTTCACTTGAGGATTGAAAGCAGAAAGCTTCTGGCTCTACAGCAGCTTTGTCAGCCTTGGCAATTTGCATTATGTTACCCATGATAGTATGCACAAGGATCCATTGCCACAAATGCAATTTAAGAAAACATTTTCAGTTCTTTTTACTCCTTTCTCAGTATTTTCAGGCAGCTGGAGAGGTTTTTCCCCCCTTGCTGTAGAGAGATTTCTTACTACCTGAATTTAACTGAATTAAAGAAACACGTTGAAAGGTAATAAATAAGTTTGTAAAAGAAACTTTTCAGGGCTTTTTGTGCAAAGGGGGAAAGCAAGAGGGATTTGGATGGAACATGTTAGGCACTCTGCTTTGAAGATTGAGTCCCTGGTTTAGCAGAGGAGGAGGGAAAGCTGGAGTGGGTGCTCTGGGAGAGCTTTTCACAGCCTCCTATATGTTTCTATCCACCTGGCACTACCTGGGCCACTTCTAAGTTTAAGCTGGCCACTGAGGCCCTGTGCTCCATGAACTTAAAGACAGTATTAGCATAACATTATAATTTTTCAGCTATGGGTCTTGCAGGGGGATGTAGACATTTGGGGCTGACTGATCATTCATACTCAATTAGTATGCATGGTTGGACATTTTTCACTGTTAGGCAAAAATGTCTCCATCTTTACTGAGATGAGGACTTCATCCACAGAGCCTGAAGATTCAACATAAGCCAGATACAGGAGTTAACCAAGGCCCAGGATGGCTGTCTCCCTACTGTTGATGCAAGAACCTTTAACTATTTCATCAGGCTACCTGAGGGTTTAACATTGTGGAGGTATCACCCTCCAAATCTGACTTCCGTTTCCTGCAACTGGGCCTGACTGCTGGCAGCAAAGACAAAATGCTACAAATACCTCTAGTGTTCTGACAGTGAGTGATCCACAGAAAACAGACAATCTTTATCTGTTCCCCTGGGGAAGAAAGATACTGATAACGGTACACTCAGGATTTTGCTCCAAGGCACAAAGAGAGCAGCGTATTAACTTGAAACTTAGCCAGCGCCTGCAAATCTAGCCAGCATTTCACCATCATCATGGAAGCTCTCCACTTGCAGACGAGAGTCACATTCCTTAAAAGAAGGGCCTGTATCAAAAGGGAGATGGTGAAAATTGGAAATCACACAGATTCTGCTTTGATCCAAATGGAACACTCATCATTGGGGTGACTGGGTGAAAGTTTAAAACCGAACATGAGTTAAAACTACCTTAAAACTAAGTATTGGGTTACCTGTGTGAAAAGGTGAAAGTTTGTGTTCAGCAAGTCAGGCTTAGTGATCTGACTAAATCTTCTAACTTTAAAGTCTCTGAGATTGGGGTTGTGATGTCCCATTTTGTTGTCAATTTTTTGTCCTCAACACTATGCAAATTCAGCATGAAAATTTCTTTCTTACAGCCATTTAATTTACACCATCCATTACCCCTGCCTGCATGACTGACATTTACTGCATGATGTCTGATAAGCAGTGCTGGCGGCTGGGAGGCAGGAGACCTGGTGTCTATAGCTGATGTTACTATCTTTGGTAAGTCGCTTCATCTCTTCTATTGCATTCACTTAATCACGGTCATCATCTTCAATTGAGCTGTTTGAAGGGCCTCTATTATTACAGCTGTTACACCCGAGACAACAAGGCTTGAATTATTTTTGGGGAACATGGCAATATAAGATTGGGAATTATTAGGTAGCATGTCTAACCTAAAGTATTTGACAGATACAATCACAGAGTTGAATGGCACACCATCCAGGTCTTTTTTCCACTCAGTCAGCACCATAGATAAGCAAAACATTTGCTGCCTATACTAAAAAAAAAAAAAGTGCCTCACCCATAGTGCTGCAGAATCAGAGAGGAAAAGGTGATTCACTTTGCCCTTTCTTCAATCATTATTGTCTTTCTCATGGGCCTGATCCTGCTGCTGGCTGGGGGCTTTTCCTTCTCTTTGTTCCCTTTCCAAGTAGCAAAGTGTTCCAGTTCTCCTAGCTCACTTACACTTCCTCTTGAAGCTGTTGGAAAACAGGTAGCAAAGCTGACACAGAGATAGCCACATATCCTGCTATTCCACAGATTTACACCAGGTAAATACCCTAGACCATTCTTTTCCCTCTTGATACTGCCAAATAGTATACAGTAGTATCTCTGGTGTTCCTGAGATAAATCAAGATGCTGATTTAATGAGGATAAAGAAACAAATTCAGGAAACATGAGAAACCTCCACTGCAATTCCTTTCATGCAGAATCAAACTTTAAACAGAACTCTATTAAAAGCCAGACAGAGTTAAACATTTTATGTCCTTTAGCCATTAGCACTGAAAGTCCTAAAAAGAGCTACAGGACAGCTTGTGAGAATGCCTGTATCAAAGGCATCAGTTTCCTAGCTGTCTTTTTACAGATCATGTTTTAGAGACACCTTGGATAGTAGCATCCTCATGTTTGAAACTGAAATCAAACTTTGGGAATTCGCACATCTCTTGGAAACACTGCATTTATTTCAGATGAACTGCAGAAAAAGAAAGTATTCCAGGTTCTCTAAATCCTCATGCTAATCCTTTTCCATCCTTGGTGTCACAAAATTATCAGATGCACAGACTTCCCCAAATTATTTCAATATTAAAAGGACCATTTATTATTTACTGAGCTCTAACCATGTTCTTGACACTTGGCAATTCATGAAGACCTCCCTACTTAGAGGAGTCTCTGAGTAACAGGCAGGAGCTGAGACCTGCTGGAAAGTCATGGGCGGGAGGAAGTCAGAGTTCCTCTCTTCTGCTTTTTCTCCGCCACCCTTCACCCAGACACTGAAACTGTTATTAAGCAAGTTGTCTCTAAGGTCTGTGTCTCACTGGTGTTAAGTTCCCTGCCCAAAGCTGTGACTGTGGGGAGACACTGTGCAACCGCCATTCCCTGGCACCGTCAAGCTGTCACCTCCCCTTGCTTTTAGCAGTCCTGAAGCAAATACACTCCACAGCCTCTAATTTGCCTGTCAGTCCTCAAAGTACCGTATGATTTTGGAAGACTTGGTGTTACAGAAGGTAGGTACCTATCACTAAAAAAGGAACCTCATTTCACAGCTATTTTCCTGCATCCTTAATGCTAAATGTTAAGGTGAGTTTTGCCCTGTTGTAATTCTGGAGCAAGCATAACTTAATTATTTGGCCAATTATAATATCAGGGAATATAACAACCATTACGTGAATGGGTGTTGAATCAGCAGACTTTCCACTCCACAGTAAGCAACAGGAAAGAGCGGAAAATGTATTAACTGAGTAAAATCTAATAAACATAATACTACCTACAGATATCTGCTATTTAATCCCATGAAAGGATTTTATGCCTCTGTTCACATGGCAATATCAGATATCATCTCACTGAAGGAAGAAGTGACTCCAATGTGTGAGTTCAACATCAGGAAAATAATGTTTTTATTTTAATAGCTGCATGCAAACAAAATGTTGTCTTTCTTGGTAATTCTCAAATGTGGGGGGAAATAATACTCAGGTATTAACACGTTTTAGGTTAGCTCCAAGTGGAAAATGTTGTCATTGACTTCAATTTGAGCTTTCTAGACAAGTTTGTGAGCTTCTCTAGGACACTGTGCATGTTCTGTCTGTATAGAACTTCCCCAGCTGAGACTAGAGCTGGAATGGGGTGTTGTCGTCTATTGCCATACAGAGAGTAAGGATCTTTCTTCATTAGTTCAATTAAAACATACCTACCACACTTATTCTGGTGTTGAGGACAAATCCAAGGGTTGAGAGATTCCCCCCAAAATTCAGATATTTCCATCCAAAGAAGCATGAATGATGAATCGGTCAGAAGCTGTGCTGGAAAATGAGAGGGGGTTAAAAAAAAGACACCAGGTTTAATTTTCCTCGGCACCCCTCACTTTTGGGGGGAATGGAGGTAGAAAAGGTCATGTTTAGAAAATAAGCTAATTTAAAAAAAACCAACCAACCAAACAAAACCTCCCCAAAAACATAAACACAAAATTTAAAAGAACTAGAGCTTCAGTTCAAATAGCACTTGAACTGAATCTCCACTGAATCTGAAGTCATACAATGCCCTACAAGTGTTAAATGTCCTTTCATCATGATCAGTTGTTACAGCTACATGTGGTATTGATTATGTTAATAATTAGGATAACATTTTGTAGAGGAAGTGTTAGATTTCCTAACAGTGATTAGTACATTGATTGTGATTGGCTATACAATTACAGAGTTATTAAGGTGGTATTTGACTGTTCAACATGGCATTTTATAAGTCAGTAACTATTTAGGACATCAGGTGGTCCAAGTTTGAACATTGACACTTTCAAAGTACACAACAATTTCAAAATATCATATTCTCTATTAACATTAATTTAGTAAATAGGATCCTCAAACAGGATTCTACATGCCCATTATTGGAACCGAAGTCCACAGCATGCATCCAAGTTTAAGTCTTTCTAAAAACAATAACCAGATTTATGGTGACCTCCTCCAATGCCCAAATACATATTTAAGCTGAATTTACTATTATTATTCCTTCAACACAGGAAAAGATACTGTAAGAGCCATATATTACATAGCCCTTATCCAGAGCCTACTAATGTAAATAGGAAGGGTCCTCCTACTCTGCATAGACTTAATGCAAATCCTAAATTTGTCACTCTGAAAAATGGCATTTTACATTATTTTAGGTTAGCTTCTCATTTTAGCTTCAGAGATTCAAAAAAGAGATTACTAGAGTGTTAATCAGAGATTTTTACTGCAGCTGGAAGTATCCACATGTACAAGGCGATGTTAGGTATATCAGGCTATAAATTCTGATTTTTTGCGAACTGCACCTAGATTGCACATTTGTTTTTCTCATGAAAAATGGCTGATGCACTGAAGATTTAAAGATATATAAAAATCAGGAATTTATTTGTATTTAGCACTGATAAGCCAGTAGAGCTTTGTTTTTAGTGTTTATAAAATGCAAGAAAAATAAAGATCAGCTGTCACATTGCAAACACTGCCTATTTCACATACCTGCAGCTATCTCTATGGGGGCAGGTAAAACCAGATTTTAATCTTTTTTATACACAGACACATCAAGCTTCCCTAGAAGTATGAGGGAATCTTAATAAAACAACCATATCTAACTATATTGTCAAAAGAATAAGTGCACAGTACTGTAACCTATAGTGTCTCCTCATTATGAAATAAAAAAATGGCTATGCTGAATGCATTTCACATTTTTTTCAGAATGTACTATTATATTGCTTTTGCAGTTGCTCCTTCTTATTGGCCACATTTAGCATAGTGACAACTTCTTTTCATAGCCCAGATTCACACTACAAAGTTTTTAACAACTGGTGTATGAGTCCTGACAGACAATTTCAGGAAAGTGGCAAACTAGTTTCTCTTTTAAGCCTGATTACATCTCCTTCCTTGAATACCACAAGGTCTCAGAACACTCTTGGTCATTAATATAACCTGTGTAGATGCTGTACTATGTTCCAGGAGCCCTCAGGAAACAGTCACGTACAGCATTTGTATTCATGATGTTGACAAAGACAATCAGGATTTTTAGCTCCACAAGTCCAATGACTCAGTAATATTTCCCCAGTCTTTTGGAAATGCCTCTTCTCTGGTGGCCACTCCTATGACCTAACAGACAATGGTCCACAGAAGACAAGAGCACCACTTCATCTCGATGCTGTTGGACAAATGCAAGATCACCTCACCCTGTGGGAACAGGAGACTGTTTCAGCTTCCCTCCCAGGTCAACCAGAGGAGCAAGGACAGAAGTTCTGGTGTTGCAAGGAGGACAGAAACCAGCAGCTATGAGGGAGAGAAAGGCAGCAAGCACAGACAAGGGAGCCTGCCCTTGTGAAGCAGAACCACAATCCACACAACCTCTGGAGATCACCAAAAATTGCCCCGATCTGGGAGCTGTCCCTCTTCTTTATTGGCATCTCCCTACTTCATGCTCAGTAGCATTAAGAATGTGTGAAAGGGATGGAAGAGTCTCTTGAGAACTGGAAGGGGTGGTGGAGCAAGGACACTACCACGGGTCTCTGGCCTTCTGAGAAAAATAAGGGTTAAAACCTTCCACCAAAGGAGGACAAGGGATGATGCTTAGGTAAAATTCTACACTTTTAACATCTTGTCCCCATACGCAGCATATAAACTCGCCTTTTCTCACATCCTCTTTAAAAATGGCAGTCCTTTGTACAGTTGAAAAATCAAGGAAAGAACATGGAGAACGGCTAGTTTGTTTCAAAAACCTGTGCTAGCTATGCAGCAAGAAACTGAGTGAACCATCTGGTAGGGTTTCAACAGTTGCAAACCAGAAATACATCAGGAATACATTTCATAAATTAGTAAAATACTGATCCAGGTCCCTGAGCATTACAAAATAAGTGACATAAGGACATAAAATTGTGTTCCCTGAAAAACTCACTAGTGACTTTAGCCTGAGCTCCTGTGTGTTTTTTTAAAGTCCCCAGAACTCGTACACTGAAAAACACAAAACTAAGTTCAAGACCAACTTCACCACTCCAAACAGACCAAGTAGTTGCAGAAAATGGCAAAGGAAATACTAGTTAAACTTCTTTTAGGAAGAATTACTTTTGCCTGTTATGTGCTGCTAGCAAGCAACAAGAGTCCTCTCTCCTTGTGCAGCATTTCTTGACCACCATAACATCACTGTTTTTTCAGCTGATCTCAACAGCATTTGCCAGGAAATACTCATCAGTCCTTAGCTGCTCCATTGCATACTGGTAGAAAACATAACCATGACTACTCTTAAACAAACCAGCTCCACGGGCAGCTTGCACTTCTTTAGTGGTGCAAGAGCACATAACAGGCAATACTCACATCCACAGATTGTCTTCTTTGTTTCGAATGAGCTAAATTTATTTCTTTTTTAGTGTTTTTGCAGACACTAAAAAATATGTGATAAAGTTCAGCATAAATGCATAAGAACCAGTAAATGTTTTGTACCACCTTTTTCCTTCCTTATCCATGATCAACAACATACGAAATATTTGAGCTATTTACACAAGAAAAGTACTAAAAATAAGCAACAATTAAGCATATGTTAAGACACAGTGGTAAAGTGATACTTCTTCAGCTTCAGCACTCCTCAGTGACTCTGCTTAGTGCTTGGCTGTTGAAAAACAACAGATGACTCTGTGTTTCCTTCTCTCAGTCACCACATCATCTTTGCTATGCCAATTACTACACAATACATAGGAAGAAGCAATAGCATGAAAACGGCTTGCACAGATATAGACCAAGCCTGGTTTTCCATAGCTGGGACTGGACACAGTGGGCCTTGAGTCCTCTCTCATCACTCTACAATCACGTAGCAGTCACTGCAAGCATTACTCTGAAAAAAACACCAGGCTGAAACAGAGTCCTTTCAATACAACAGACACCTTGCAGTGGAAAGCAGAATGAAAAATAAGAAATAAATTATGCCTCTAGACTGCAGAAGTAACACAGG
This sequence comes from Mesitornis unicolor, assembly GCF_000695765.1. Lineage (NCBI taxonomy): Eukaryota > Metazoa > Chordata > Aves > Mesitornithiformes > Mesitornithidae > Mesitornis > Mesitornis unicolor. Next base: position 13,750 of record NW_010182339.1, on the reverse strand, counting down.
CTAGCGGCCTGCACTGGAGGACTAGGGAAGACTCTTTCCGCCTTCTACCCTCCTGGGTGCTGCTGGGTCCCCCAGGCTCCATCACCCCCACCACCTACAAGGTGCTCACGTTCCATCAGCCCCATCACAGCAATAACAGTCATTTAAATTACACCACATACAGGTGATTGTGTAGCCTAGCTGTAAGCAGACATCAGATATGAGCAGGACCCATGATCACACACAGGAGAGGTAGCTGCTGGGCACTGAGGATTTTAAGTAGTGAGGAAAGGAAAATGTGGAAAACCATCCCCACTCACCCATGATTTTCTAAGCTCTCCTCTCCACTTTTCTGTAAACCATAAAAAAGCACAGGATCCTGCAGGATACAATGCCAGTGGGCAGTCTGGGGAATGCTTGTGCTGTATGACTGCAGTGTACCAACCAGCCAGGAGAGTGCACAAAGTATGAGCTTAAGTAGGAAAAATTGGGTTGTTTTTCTGAGAACATGTCAAAGTCAGCTCTGGCATGCTGATAAAATTTGTAGCAGCAGGCTTTCTAGTGTAAACACAGCCTCACTCACAGTAAAGGAACTGGTCCTAGAGTCCTTTGCTGGAGGGTAAAGCCATTGCTGCAAAGTGGGAAAATATGGCAAAAGTCAGACAAAAGGCACGATAGAGGAATTAGATAACTCATAAGCACATTAACCAATTTACTTCATATGGCTCAAACCCTGCTAATGTTTGGGATTATATCTCACAAAAATGTATACAATTCATATCAAGAATTTCCCTCCCAGACCACTTTTTACTAAACAAAGATTTTCAAAAGCATTTTTTGTTGGACTAAGCTCTGCTTCCATCAAAATCGCTAGAACTCCAGTTTAAATTTGATGGGAGCAAAGTTAGGTCAAAATCCCACCCACAAAGTTTTATTTACTAAATGCAGGGTGCAAATGCTGATATCTTCACAGCTATATGAAATCCTGTAGCATATCCCTGTAAAAGTGAACTCAGGAATTTCTAACAATACAGAGCCTCAAATAAGAGCCTGTTCCAGCTCAGTGCAAATTATTTCTTCATATGAAAGAATTCTCATCAAATCCGGGTAACAAATGCTTAGGTAAAGGCATAGATATTACATTAATACTTTCAGGAACCAAAAGTAAACAAATCAGAGAAATCAAACACTAGCAAAAAAAGAACAATAATGCCAGGACATGCTTTGCATTCTTTTCCAAATTAGAAGCATTGGCTGCTCCCGCAGCAGCCAGCTCAGCAACTCAAGTCTCCTTTGCAAAATTCAGTGACACAGGACTATCAGAACTAATGACGAGAAATAAAGGGAAAACAGAATTTGGCAAATAAACAAACAAATAAAAACACAGAGGACTAAACTTGGTTCAGTTCAGCAAACCCTACTAACAAAGTGCATCTTACCTCTATAGTCCTAATCAAAGCATAGAAAGATAACTTATTCCTTTTCAGTACACACTGAAATTGGTCAAAATAAATTGTAGTTTGGTTGGAGACAGAGCTATTGTGGACCATAATTACATACAAAGAAAATGGATATATCTAATGTGAAAGCTTTCTACACTGAACTAAAATGCAATAGCGAAAATAATTACTTTGATCCTTAAGTCCTTTCCACAAAGAAAAAAATATTGCCAAGCTGGAAGTCGATTCTGCAACTTTTAATGTCTTTTAAGGCAACTCATTTCCTCCTGCTACCTCCCATTACCCAGTAAGTCCTAGATTGTTTAAAAAAATACTTAAGAGGACATGCCCACTTAAAAAAAAGGAAAAAGATTATTTTTATTATTTTTTTCTTTATTTCTCATTTCTTCTCTCTCCTCTTCACTACTGCTACTGTCAGTAATGTTTAAGATAGCTTTAATTGGAAAGTACTAAAGAAAGGGGAAAATTAAAAAATAATATTTGTGGGGTTTTTTTTTTCACCTCTCTAGTTATGATCATTGTTGACAAGATCTTGTACAATTAATTGCCAGAGGGTTTTTTTTTTGTCATGGCCATTTAACGTAATGTAAATTTAATAAAATAATAACAATATTAGTCATTTTAATTACTTCCTATACTGAAGTCGTTTAGTTACTTTCTCTGTTGTGTATAGGAAGTTCTGGTGCTGCAGCAAGGAAAATAAATTTTTCTTTAATCTAATGATCAGAAGGGGATGATGTTGAATGGTGCACATGGGGCCAGCCAAGGTCAGAAAACAAAGGCATTTTTAGAGAGGTAACTGTTCGTCACTCACACTAAGTTACACAGAACACAACTAGAGGCATTTTCTGATAACTCCCAACTAAGGCACTACAGACCAAGCTCTTGGAAGCCTCATTGCTTTCTGACAAAACTTATCTAGAAACCTTCTGCTGATCCATTGATGTGCCTTATTTACAATCTGAAAAATTAAAATCTGACTTGGTATGCAATCCTGCAAATGTTGCTGACCTTTCCAAACAGAAACTATTGGAAAACAAAGATGAAAGTGTTTGTATCTGGGAATAACTATTTTAGCCAGGTACCCTAGGGGAGACACATATGATGACAAGAAGAGTTGTGTATGTGTGTATATACATGCCTGTGCACTCACATACCTATGCGAATCTATCCCTTTTGCTCCTTCCCTCCCCATCCTTTCGGTAATCTTTGAGACTTAATTTCTAACATATTTCACAGAGGAATGAAGCTCTCAGAGATACTAATTCCCTACAATGTAGTGAAAAAGGAGGTGGGTAATGAAAAAAATCTTACTAGAGTCTTTGCTGAGGGAAAGGTGGCAGTGTGAGGTCAGTGAGTATTAAATACCAAGTAATCTACACCAGACATCATTCTTGAGGCACAAATTTGAAGAAAAACAAGTCCCCACTGTTAACGCAGCTGCTTTTTAAAGAGAAAACTGCTAGGCCTCCTGATGGATGGCCTGCCTTACAGTTTGGTGAGCATGCATCCACTGATGCATAAATTGACCTTAGTAGCACCAAACACTTGAGCACAACATAGGCTGCAGGTTAGTAGACTGAACAGTATATATTAATGTGATACTGGTTCAACAGCTGGCTAAAAATTGCCAGTTTACGTGTTACTGGTGTGGGAACAGTTTGGTCCAGCACTGTAGTGGAATTTGAAGCGACAGTCTTGGCATGAGGTATAAATGGCAGCAGAATGTGGCTTGACTTTTCAAATATGTTTTTGAAATAGGAGCCCAGGCTTTGTTTGGATACAAAGCCTAATGTACCTACCCCACCACTCCACAGGAACGCTGCTGGACCACATTCCCACAGAAGGATGGTAATAACCACACAGCTCTGACGTACATGGTTATGCTGCCCAGATGTATTCATGCTTTTTTCTCCGTGTAGAATATGTGAAGCAGAAAAGGTGGCTCATATGTTCAGTACCGGTTCTCCCCTTTCCTCTGTAGGCTGTACTCTATAGCTAAACAAGCAGAGGAATTAAGTCAGCAACAAATGACTGTCAACCTGGGAGAAAAGGAGAATTGCTAAGCAATTCACGCTTGAGGACACAGGCATAAATTACTTCAGGTAAGTCACATGCAGTATGTCAGCAACTCTGCAGGACCTCCCTTCATGCATTTTCTACCCTGCCACAATCTATGGCAAAGGTTCATTTATCCCTTTGTCCCTGCAGCTTTCTGAAGCACATATACCTTCAATGGCTGTCCCTGGAACAATGGCACTTAAGCCACAGCCCTGAAAGAGATCTTACCATGCCTATTTCCGTTTCTCCTTAAAGTCTAATCTATTATGGGCTTTCATACAGTACCTACTTTCTTCACACTCATGTAATACAGGCTTTTACTGTCAGGAATTAATGCATCAGCAGGGACAAAGGGTATAATTTCAGCTCTATATGTTTCTCTGTTTACATCCATTTCTTTACGGAGAATACAATATTTCCATTTGAAAGCAACAAGAAAAAGGGTTTTCAGGGTATAAGCGTTTTGAGTATAGTACTTCAACATTATTCACAGAATCACAGAATGGTTAGAGTTGGAAGGAACCTTAAAGATCATCTAGTTCCAAGTGCCTAGCAATTCTAAGGACCTTTGTGCAGTACTGACTAATCTGTTTCAAATGCTTCATTAGTGAGCTGATATAGCATGATCATGACAAGCTACGGCTTTTGGTCCATTTTAGAGACAGATAAAGAAAGACAAAGAGAATCAATCACAAGTCTTTGAGTTTAGGTTTAGACTTCAATGCTAGGCATACTACAGCAAAATGTGCTTTTCTGAAATGACACACAGCAGTAAAAAGTGGATCTTAATTATAGGTGTGCTGTCCCAGACCCACAGATTTGTGACTATTAAATATCATTTTAAAATTAAATAATACAGCTTCAGGGGAATCATCTGTTGAATATTTTTTCTGCTTAGGGAATACCTAGAGAGAAAAACTCTTGAAAGTTTTGCTCTTTTATCATATCAAAGCCAGAAGCAGCTCAGTGTCTAACAACAATTTTATGGTTTTAAACCACTGGTTTACATTTTCCATATAAAGCGAATTATTCCATTTTATATTTCTGCAGGTGAGCTAAGAATCAGTCTCAGCTGATTTAAGCAGCTAATACGGAGTTATGTTGAAAGTTGGTCAAAATTTTTCCAGTTTTTCCTTGCTTTTTTTAAGAAAAAGCCAAGAGGGTTTTTTTTAGGAGCTTGGAAAGGGTATTTTTTCACAGAGACTCTGTTTCCATCAAACTGTAGTTGCTGTCCTGTTATAAACCTGCATTTATTTGCAAGCAATGCAAACAGTTCCTCAGCTCAGGGACTATATACTGAGATAGCCCCTAGCATGAAGTCCTGACGTCAGCTGGATTATATTCTAATAGAAACAGCAAAAAAACAACCTAGTGAAATCTCAGCCTGAAAGAGACAGAAATTCTAAGTCTCAGTTGCCATTTTCTTGTTATTCCATTAATTTCATCCAGACTATGTAACTGACTTCAGTCTTAAATGATTAAGGCCTTCTGAAGGATTTTCACCAAGCTTTACCTAGATGCTGGATTAACAAGACACTCAACTTCACTTTTTTTCTGTAGCACTAAGTATCCTGTCACTTTTAATTCAAACTGACCTATTACAATAGCATTACTTCAAATGCAGTTTGTTTAGTGTGAGTGAACACTTTACATTGCCTTTGACAGAAATTTCATTGTAAGTACAATGCAACATTTACCACTACAGAAACAAACAAATCATGATCTTTAACCACCAGGGCTACTTCATGTACCAGCAAGGAATTTCAGAAGAACAAGAGGGTTTCATAAACTGGAAGTGGCACTACATAAGTGGCATTAGCAGCGTGAAGAAAGTTTAATGGAAAATATGGCAGCTCAGGAATAAAGGGCAAGCAAAGGTGAAACTACTTCAAAGCGAGCTCCTGCTTTCTGCTCAGCAGATTTTGACTAGGCAAGTCTGAACTGTTTGCAAATACCTCTTGTTCCTTGTTCAGAAAAATATAGTAAGTTCATTTCCCAATATTTTTTTTCTCCCAGAAATACATGGCTTCATTCTGCAACCCTGGAGTAGAAAATGTAACTCCCCAACATCTGTCTCTGGACTCTTGCTCTCTTCAGTTACATCCAGGCTTATTCCAATGTTCTTTTTTCCACAGAGAAAACTGCAATGATGCACTGCAGGGGGGTTGGACTAGAGGACATTTAAAGGTCCCTTTTAACTCAACACATTCTGTGTTTCTATGCATTACCAGTCAAGGTAAAATGAAGGAAAAGAAATTTTTAAGTCGGTCTCCCACTAAATGGAAAGTCTTAAAGCAGTCATTTTCCCCCCATATTCTATGTTTTGTGTAGTCATTCACAAATCCTCCCTTCCACTCCTTTGCTGGCTAGTTCCTCTCTATTGAACGTCAGTGCATTTCTTCCTGTGGTGTCACAGAAATGGGCTTTCCTACATCCAGTTCTAGCCCTCTCTGTGTGTCTCTCAAGCTTTCTTCAAAAAAACCCTGCTTTTCATAATGTGAAGTTAGATAGGAGTACTGGATGTGTTTCATCCTCTACAGACTATTCTGATTCTTCTTGCTTGCCACAAGAGGGGGAAGAAAAAAAAAAAAAGCTAAATGTTTCACTAGGGAATATTTGATAATATACTACTTAACCATCAGCTGCTACAGAGACTTCTTAAAGGGCCCAAAGACTGAACCTGTTTTTATCTCTCACCATGGTTCCACAGGCTGAGACACCCAAGGAGAGGTGTGAAAGGATGCTGCGATGCCTGCAACCGCCTGCAGTTCCCTTCTCCCACGGGAAGGGAGAATACTCCAGTTGCCAGGGATGTCAATCAAGTGTTAAATTTGGAATAGCAAAGCATTCTTTTAAGCCAGACATCTATTTAATAATGCTTACTCCTTACTCAAAATTGCAGACAAACCTGTCCACAATCAGATAACATGAAAAAGACTTTGACAGATGGCTGGTGACATCTGTACCTGCCCCTTCCCCCACACTTGGTCAATTCACTTCAGCTTGCAAGTATCTGAGAGAGGCAGCCTCTGAGAAACAGGCACGCTGCACTCCTGGGCAGGCCATACGTGTCACAGTAGTGAGCGTAACCTACTGGTTAAAGCACAAAAACGATTATCAAAAGAGTACAGATGCTGTTCCTGGCCACACAGACCATTCTCATGTAGTACACAACTTGACAGGTGGTGGTTGCATAAGTTTGGTGAAGTTTTTTTGTAATGTTACTGAAAATCGTCTTTTAACCTTTTTCTGGGATGGCAAATGAAGAAGGTTCTGCAAAGGAAATATCTTTGACAGCATTGTTGCAATTATACAGAAATTACCGAAACAAAGAAAACCTCTTCACATCTTTCCTCACTTTCAAAAACCAGAAAACATACTGATGTTTATAGGTGTTCTCAAGGAACTGTAATTCATACTGGTACACTGCACATGAATGAAGCCTGATACTTACAAGCTGTATCTGTCATGCAGTCCATCTGATTTATTCAAGTGGCCATGTTAGACCAGCACTGCATCTGAGCTGCTGAGGTTATTAATTGGCAATAAATAGAAACACACTATTTTAAACACTTTTGACTAATGCAAACCCAGATAAATCTGAGTTGGCAGATTTATTAGCACCCAATATACTATGATTTAGAGAATGATTAGCCAGAAACCTTGACAGGCTGAAGATATATGAGCTGATATGGCAGCCTTTTTCTGCATCTATTGAGAGAGGACTTTAGGTGCGTAGGTGTTTCTTTAGTGCTTGTGTTAATTGTTAAACTGATAGCCCTGAAATATGAAACTTAATCTTCAGAACTGAGCACAGACTGTATCCTTTTTTATAATGCTGCACTGTGCCTTAAACAAGGCTTGAGGGCTTATTGCTAGGAGCAGAACAAGAGTGTGACTTGGTGTTTATTGACCAAGGAGACAGCTAAGAAGTCTAAGGAGATATTTCTTCACAATGTAGAAGGTATGAAAATACCTGGGACATATTTTACATATATGTGGCGTGTTTAAGTTAAGTACAGAACTGATTATTTTTCAAACAACTTACAAAGTTTTTAATGCTGCACACTATATTTGTTTTACATTGTACTTCATCCTGAAGAATTAGGTATCCCTACAGCGATATCTTAGTGAAAACACTAGGGAGAAAAAGAACAAAGAAAGTTCTCCAAAGTTAAGGAAGAGAGAATTTAAGAAATTTTTTCTCCTATTCCCTTTATCCCTTACAAAGTGAATCCATGACAATTTGCTTCAAATTGAAGTCAGCTTTGCAAATTCACATTTGAGCAAAAGCCTGATCCAAAAATGTCTAAATTAACTGGTTAACCAATCAGAGTATCCCAATGAAAGATAAATTTGACTGTTTGCAGAAATGGAGAGTAAAGGAGAGACATAAGTAAAAGCAAGATGGCAAAAGGGCCTTGAAATTTTAGTGAACATCTAAATTTTATGAGACATCCTCACACCTGAGAAGCTTGTGTTACCCAACCAGAAGTAGCAGGACTGCAGCTGAGCTCTTAACAGATCTGTAATAAAAAGAGAAACATAGCATAGACAGAAGGCATTAATAGTTATTTTCTTTTATTATTCTCTGCTTTCTTGAATTCTTATTAGGAAATTAATAAACACATATGGTTCAAAGAACAAATCTAGGCACTAAGAACTTTCCAGAGTAGTTTTTTTATTGTTAGTATTACTAATGGTAATTATACCTACAGGTGAGGTAACAGCTGAATGACTCAAGTTACCCTGCTGTTTAATTTAATCAAAGGAGTCGTGAATCCTTTAACAAGACCTTTAGAAAAAGGACAAAAGTAATTTCCTCTATTATTGGGTTACAAAGAATACAAATAATTTATTTTGTAACACCTAATATCTAATAAAAGTACATGAAAAGAGAAAGAGAAAAGGAGAGGAAATCAATAAAGCAACTTGAAGGCATGTTGATTTTTTTTTGTCTTGCTTTCTGAAATTTTGTGGCATGCTCTTAAATCACTGCCATAATCTAGAGGGCTTATAGATGCTACAAATTAGTCAAGACAGTTGAGAGCACTTCACTGCTACTTATCTCTGTAGCACACAATACATCAGGAGGAGGCAAACCCCATCTACCAACACTAAATCTTAGGAAGCTGGGCTGAGATCTCATTATTTCTGCTGTTCTAAAGCCTGAGGCTTGCAGAACAAACTCTTGCAGAACTTGGGAATCAGAAGCAGTAGGAAAGATCTACTGATCTTTGCTGTATTCTGTCATCTCTGATGTTCCAAAGTATTGGAAATTTGAGACTAGACTATAATTTGAAAAGTTAGACCAAACGTGGTATTTAATAAAGCTCCAGTAGATTTCAAGTACCTTACTTCTTGAACAGCGATGCTTCTGAAGATAATAGTGTAGAATAAATTCTGATTTACTGATAAAATAACTCAGCGCTTCTACTGGGTTCTTGAATTCATGAAAATATTGAGAGTTAATGTACCACCTCTACTATCAGAACAAGAGTTGCAATCCCTTCTGCCCATGACGTCTCTTCACTGTTCAATTTCTACCACTTTCTGATTAAAGTTAACAAAGAAAATATAAGGAAAGAGACAAACAAAAACAGCATTTAGCCTGCCTCTTGCAATAAGCAGCAAATTACAATAACCTCCACAACCCCCAGAAATCTTCTGAAATTACTCAAAATTCACAACAAATTACTGAGGAGCCTGGGGGGCTTCCCAGTTTCTGGCAGCATTGCCTCTCTCTCACTCAGCATACACATAGCCACTACTCACACTGATTACTTCAGCCACAGTGGCAAAGTTACATGTGTGGCCTGCAAAATAAAACCTCTGCCTTGGATCTTGATTGCCTAACAGCTCACGTAGATGCCACATGGCGCTGGTTCCCTCACCATCCAGGTTTCCTCACGTTCCAGCTCGCTAGGGCTCCTTCTCTAACTATATCCGTTCTTTTGGAGAGAGGCATAATAGAAAAGTAAAGGCTACATACCTACAGTCATACAGCGGCTCAGTGGCAAACTTAAAAGTAGAATAATTTGCTAGTCAAGAGACCTTTTCAGAGTTCAGCCCAACCCAGAAAGTCAAAGAATTAACATATACAGCAACCTTTCACATCAAGAGCTCATCTGTAGAAATTTCTGTTATGTTAAAGGCTAATTAAGGTCAAGTATAACACACTGTATTTAGGAAGAGTTGTTAAGTCATTTACTCTCTGGAGGAGCAAGACTGGTTTCCACAGGACACTTGCTGGTATTTCGTACAATCTATTTTCAGAAGTCACAAACAATAGAGGCTTTCAGTAGTTCCTTAGCAAGATACTTCAGGTGTCTTGACACCTGAAAACTCTAACCTGATTTTTGGCTTAAATGTATCTTCACTTAAGCTTTATATCCCCATGCCTCTTAATCACACTTGGGTGCATTAATCTACAATTCTTTCATTCCTGGATGTTTGCACACTTCAAACGTTTATAGCCTGAGTCATTACCCAGTGATACACTGGATTATTGAATCATTCCAATATCTTGGCTGAGTTCGTTCTTTCCACTCCCAAGATTTGCTGCTTCTTACTGAGTCCCTCCAATTTCCTCTCTTTGGTAACACTGCCCCATATGAATTCAGCAGGCAAAATTCAACACAGTGTACAATATGCTACTGACTCGCTACATTGTCCTTTCTACTCCCCCACTATTTTTACACCTTTCTGAAGATCAGGTCCCTTTCTGACATCTCAGTAAAATAACCAGATGCATTCAGCATCCAGTCTAACCCTTCACACAAAACATTGGACATGCTGAGTAGCAAGGAGACATAAAGAAATCTGGCCCTGTATTTACATGCCCTAGGAGAAAGCTGGAGTCCTTTGAAACCTGTGTCACTTCAGCATCCTCGAAAACAATATGAGACCCAGCGCCCATTGCCACCTTTGCTCTGAGACCAAAGATGGGGATGATATTTCTTAAGTGCTATGAGTAACCCACAAATAAAGACGGGGTGCAGAGGAAGCTAGGATATTCTGCTCTTTCATTATCGGGTGAAAATAAAATGACAGCGTTGGCAAGGATGTGCCAGGAGCTCGGGGAGCATCGCCCCTTCTCCCTTCCCACGCAGTGAGAGCTCCCCCACCTGGACTTCTTCCCGCCCGCTACCCCGGGGTGGAGGGCTGCTCCCCGGCTCTTCCCAGAAAGAGAAAAGGGGGGATTTCAACAGGGGCATTCCCTCCTGGCACAAAGCAAAACTTTGACGCCACACAGGCTAAATGAACAGGAAAATAGTGTCTGTTGTGTTTCTGCAGGCACAAAATGTATACTTCAAAAGTATTCAGCTAGCATTTATAAGCAAACTGTTAAACAAAAGCAGGGAGTCTCCTGCTTCCCCACAATCCTGCTAGACAATAGGCGCCTGGGAGAGACTGGAATGAGGAGAAAATAACTTTCATGGCACTCTCCCTGCTTATGCCTTGCTTACGTGGGCAGCTGGAGCACCCCGAGCAAGCCTAGGCCCACAACAGCAGGCACTGAAGGAAGCCCTGGTCACTGTCCGGGGCTGTGGCAGGAGGCTGAGCTATGGGGACCCCTCTTCTCACCACCTGCCTGACAGAGAAAGCACCAGAGAGAGCCTGCGGGGAATCCTTTCATAGCTCCACAATAAATTAAGGGCACTGGTTTTACTTTTTTGAGCACTGGGACAGATCTGCCCAGTTTGGATGCCTGCTGCTGCTGTAGCAGCTGCATTTCACAAGTGTCTGAAATGAAGCTTGCCATTAACTGCTTGCTGTGGCTTGAGTCTGCATATCCTTTATCATACTCCTTTTAAAACGCTGGTATTTTCTGAAGGAAAAGAAAACATCCTGTACTATCTGGAATTTTCCATGGTTACATTTTGCCTAGAGGTGACTTGTCCCTCTGAGGAAACTTTCAGCATTATGTAATATTTTTTAATTCTGTTTTTGCATCAACAGAGGCAGGCAGATAAATGGAGAGACAAATAAATGAAAGAATAGCCTGAGATTTTTATCAGACTGCAGAGCTAGGATGACTCAATGATCAGGACAACTGCTCTGGAAAGCTTTAGACTTTTGTTAATTGAGGATTGCTGAAATTCCAGGATGACAGGGGTCATTCTTGAATCTTTCTCACAGAGGGAAATGTAATTTTAAGAGAGGGGTGTGACTGGAAATACCTAAAGGGAATACTATTTTTAATTTTGAGATCCTGTCAAATTGTGCTTCTATAAAAAGCTAAGTGTTCAAGTAACCACCTGAGGATATGTTTTGTCAACAGTTAGAAAAATGCACAAATATTAGTAGTTTAAAAAACCACAACTTTGAATCCCACTGTTAATGCTTAAATATACTATTTAGTTGTAACCATTGTTATCCAGATTGCCACTTTACTGATCATCTGAATTCCTAAGCCCCATGTTCCTTTTTTGAAAGTGTCTTGATTCCTCTCAGAAGCAGGTCAAAACTCACTCTTCTCACTGCTCTGTAATATAAATATTGCCCATCAAGTATTCGTCTGTGTTATTGTACAGTTCTTGCACACATGGACATTATAATAGTATAATTTCTAAGCAATATGATTACTCACACTGAACCTACATGTGCACACAGTCTGCAAAAGAGCTGAGGGTCTGGTTTATCAAAATGAACAAGACTGTCTTGGTGTAAATATGGTTTTGAGGAGGTTTGTGGTGGACAAATTAATTACTTGCTTGAGCAATAAAATTCCAACAACAGTAAAGGCTGGCAAACCTATCAATTTCTCACTTAATTAACCTGCTGAAACTCAAGACACCTGTTCCAAACTAACAGATTTTTATAGTATATCAGAGGACTTGACACTTTGCCACCATCTTGGCATCAGGTTTCACTTAACACGAACCCCTCCCAAAATGCCTTCATTTTGTGTGACACATAGATTTGACTGGAGCTGTTACCAGGAAGAATGCAGAACACCTTGTCAAAAAGGCAGACTTTTATTTTTTTAAAAGATCTGATCTCAAGAAAAAAAAAGTTGAAAATTGTGCTGATCATCCACATCCGGAGGCTAAGAGACTAAATCTTTTTGTTATTGATCTACTTAGGTTAGGAATTCAGGAGATACATGTGTGCTTTTGCGTGTCTGTGTTCTGTGTACTGTGTTTCTTCTGGGACACAGATGAAAAGCTAAGTTCAAGGGTGTGTCCTAAATTCATCTCTTATTCTTAATATTGCAGATACCCATGAGTTGCAATACTCAAAGTGCCAAAGGTCTGTAAGCATCTTCCAGAGCATTGCATTACACCCTATTGATGCAAAAAGTTACTCAAAAGCAGAGGAAAGAGATGTTGTTTCATCTCTGTTTTTTGAAAAATATTAGAAGCCTTGTGTTGTAGGATTTAGAGCATCAACACATCTGCTCTGGTGGTTCAACTAGCTTATCTATTGAGATCAAATACTTAGCTAAGGGAATTTCAAATAAAATTAACCTCCTGCTTCTCTGGTATACCAGTTGGGGATCACTTTTCTCCTCAACAGTCTGGGAGAACTCATGATGTGAGTTATCCTTCAGGGCTTGCTCTGTGCTGCTTATGAAGTAATACTGGAGCAACAGGGAGAATTCTGTGCAAGCCCTTCAGTGGTGATGTCCCAGCAGCAGATTTGCTGGAAGTAAAGAGACTTTCTGAATTACAAAGGAGCAACAGTGTACGCCATTACATTAAGCACTGAAAGTAAATTATTTAATAAAAAAAAAATTCTTGTTTATACTCCAGCTGTTGATTATCTCTAAGCCTGGTAGCAGCAGGTACTGTTTACAAGAAATACTGAAGAGTCCATGCTGAAAGAGAATATAACAAGACTACCCCGTCCAAGATGAGACACTCTGCACTTCACTCCTCCACAGGCAGATATCCTAACACTACCTGTCGATTCCTTACTTCTGGCATGCAGAGGTTGCATCTGACTTTTCTCAAAGCAAATTCAGCTTTCATGACAGAGTAGTGACATGTGGGGAGAAGAAATTCCTCTGTTTAGCCATGCAGAGGTGCACCATGGATAACCCCACAGAGTTATGTACATCATCCCTCCCTGAAGGAAATGCCTACTGGGCAGCAAAGATAACTCTGCCTCCCACACTCAGCCCTTTGCCCATCCATAAGTGTTTGGGTAAAACTCCAATGAGGCTAACGCATCCTGTGGTGTGAAAGAAAGAGCCTGGTAGCACCATTAGTGTTGATATCACAGAATCACAGAATCTCAGGAGT
>NW_010182338.1:0-19461 GCF_000695765.1 Mesitornis unicolor | reverse complement strand
ACCGAGCGATTCTGTGATTCTGTGATTTAATGGCTTCGTGAAATAACAAAACTACTCGTCAGGAAAGCGTCTCATACATTAGTAGAGAATTTTATTTTTCTCCTTTATATATCTGGAGAACAAGGGAAGGATTAACACGGGTGCAACTTTTACTCCATTTATTTACACCTATTTTCTGCATTTCTTAAAAACAGAAATTCTTAACTGGATCCTTTTGCTTCAGCAAAAGTTAACGAATACTTGCAAACAAGGATAAAACCTTCTCATCAACTGCCTTGAAAGGTTGTGAAAAATAGGACTTTAGAAAGTCCAGGATATCAATCCTAGAACCGATACTCTTCCTCACACCAATTTAGACAAGATCTGCTCATTTTATAAAACATTGAGCTATTTTTGTTTTCTCCCTTACTCTGTTTGGAAGAAAGAAGTCTCACCATATTCTTCCCCTCATCAGCACAAAAAAGCAAACAAGCAAATAAAATCTTCCAGAGACCAAATATGAACAAGCTAAACACACTTTTGATCTGAGAGATGATCTTAAAACAGAAAACAACTAAAAGACAGTCTTCCCTGAAAGGCAGTGAACTCTCTCTACCTGTAAACTGCCACACAAGCTGTAAGATGCAATATACTGAGAAAAGAAAAAAAAAACCTTAGCATATACTTGTCAGTTTTGATGCTGAAAACTCAGAACATTGTATTTGAGTACACTAACAAAGGATGCCTAGATACAACATCAGCATTTGCAGAAGGAAAGCAATCATGGCAAGCAAAAGAAAACAACATCAGTATTTCAAATGTTAACCAGGTAATTTTCCATTTAAGCATGAAATGTCATCTTTATTACATGAGCATTAGGAACAATGGAAAACTATGAGCTGTTTACTCTCCTCCATTAAACACACTCAAATCTAAAATTAGAGCCATTTTAAATTATTTTGTCTGAAAATGTCATTTGTTATAATTTCAAATGTTATTTGAAGATGGCAGCAGTACTGAGTTACACCATTGTGCCATTTACTCCTATTAATATGAAAACTTCAGTGAAACAGAATTGTCTCAGATCTTTGTACCTCTCTACACAGTTCTGAAAAGCAACACAGCATTCAGGTGTGCTCTGCCTTACTTTCCTGCACCCAAGGGAGTTCTTCCTGTTGTCACTGCAACAGTTCTTACTCTCCTGCCTTCTAGGATAACAGCATTCACAGGAATTCTCCCTAACCTGAAGTGTAAATTATGCGTAGGGATAGACCTAATGGGCAAGGCCCATTAGCAACTCACCCAGACACAGGAGACAGTCACCTCCCTGACTGAATTTTGATATAAAAAGATAAACTGCGGGAGGCAGGGAGGGTGGCGAATGTACTTAATCACATCTATTCTATAAACATTTCTGCTCTTCATTTGGCTGCTGTACCTTACTGGCGTTGTATCTTTGCAAGGTTTGATGGAGATTTCAAGGCAAATGGCTAACCAGCAGTTCCTTTTCCAAGGTGGAGTAAAATCAAAAGTGAAAGTACTGAGGTGCCTGTGGAAGTGCTGATCCCCAGATCATCTTCCTGAGTGTCCACAGAGGAACATGCCCCAAACAAACAATACTGGCCAACTTGAAAGCTTTTATTCCACTGGGTTTGGCAGAGAAGAAAAACCCCTTACAAGAGTTGTCATGCGGTGGGAACCTTGCTTCCTGATTCCTCACAGGAGCTTGTAATATCACCATACTTGCCTCAACCTCCACTCAAGAGAGCCAAAGGGTCCTTTCCTTGCAAATTCACAAATACAACCCATAACAATCTTGGGCAGACTTAGACCTTAGTTACAGTGGACATATTTTGTTTCTCATTAAACCAGACACTGATGGTATTAAATTTACCTAAGTTGCAGTGTCTGTTTCACACAAAACTGTTTGCTAACCCAGGACAGGATTCCTAGTGAGTGTTACTTTGAGATTGAACTCCTCTTTATAAACTTCTGTATTATAGCCAAACAAGTTTCGTCCCTGCTCTCATCTTCACACACAAAGATAATTTGCATTTTTTTCTGAGCTTATAGCTGTTGGATAATCACATTCAATTTAGGGGTAATTTCACATTAAGAACTGACAGCAAGAACAGCCAAGTTTCAAGAGATCAAAATTATATTACCTGCAAGCAAACCACATGATTACAAAGAGCCATTAAAATATTCTATACGAAACCTGCCCCAATGCAGCTACGTTCATAGGCAGCAGCACTATGGAAAATCTGCTATGCTGTTTGGAGCTATTAAAGCCAGGGGAAAAAAAAGTATTTCAAATACTTGAACTACTAAAAGCATTAAAAAGCATACCCTTAACTGTCACTAATAGCATCTGGTCAGTAGCAACGTTCTTCCAAGAAAGCATATGTGATTTTAAAATTGTAACAGTTTAAGTAACAAACAAGATCCTCTCCTTACCCCTGAGGCATCTGACAGGAGCAGCACATATAAAACGCTTGAATGACAGCACTTAGCCTGTTTGCTGTCATGGAGATAACATCCTGGCAATCAGCACAAGCTTCTTGCTTCCCTGCAACATCGTATGCTTTCAACTCGCCAGCATCAGCAGACGGCTCTTTTCTGCCCTCGGTTCCTGCAGCGGCAAAGGAAGGCGTAGTAGCATCCTGGTGATCTGGACCTTTTTGCTTCAGTAAAATAGAAGTAATGTTGGCAGAGTCCCTTTTGTTTTTCATCAGCTCTGTGGCTATAAGAACGAGCCATTCATCCAGCGAATGCCAGAGCAGTTCCAGTGGCTGCAATAAACACATGCAAAAAAAGACAAAAAAGGAAGATGTTGACACTAGATAATATTCATGATGTGATAATCCTCTTAAGGCAAATAAATATCATGCACATTTAAAAGCTTTAAATAATCCTTCAGAAGCTATGTTAGAGATAAGAGTTCAATACTGATAAAAAATTCTGTACTTACAGCCACAGAGCACAAAGAAAATTTCATACAGAAGGAAAACAATCAAGAAGCAGATGGAATAAATACAAAATAATTTAGAAAGGGTGTAACACTGAGCTATTTAACAGAGTTTGGCCTCACAGTTGTTACAGAGCACACTACTGCCTGACTGCTGCAGTCAAGCAGAGAGGCAGAAATACACATGTTGAGTTTCCAGAATAAGAGCGTGTTGGTTCTTTTTTAGGCCCTGGTCACAGAGGGTCCCTGTACCAGGCAGATGGAGCAAACCCCAGAAAACACCACTGAGATTCAGACTCATGCACATACCTAGTAAGATGTGCTTTATGCACAGCGTGAGCTCACAGAGCTCATTTTGATAGTATTTCAGATGTCTTAGAGTAAGGATCACTAGTATCTAGCTTTATGAAATAGAAATAAGTATCACTAGAATTGCCTATCTATTTTGAAAGATATAAACCTTATTTTATTTGGTCAGTCACTCCTTATTCACTACCACCAGCTTAAAACCAATATACTCAAAACCTGGTACAATTCCATCAGTATGCATTTGCTCTGCTGCAGCTTTCTCATGAGCATTTAAAAAAGCACGAGGGCTGGCTGTGCTGTTCCTTCGTGGTGTTTAAGGGGACGTTTCACAAACGTACAGTCTAGTGAGCACAGCGATGTGTATCCTTACAGGAAGGCAATTCTGACTCAAGTCTTCCATAGCATTCCAAAAGTAAGTGTGAACTTCTAATTGCGCTCCTTTTTCCATGTATTACTGCTACATCAACATTTTTCACCAACTGCAGCATTCAAGGGCTCAGCAGATACTGAAAATTATGTTTTCATCTTCTAAAGTTGCCTTTAAAAATCAAGTTGCCTTTAAAAATCAAGATCTATTCACAGCAAACCGTGCCAGAATTATACGTAATAGGGACATGCTCTCAATACATGATAAATTAATTATCATAAAATCTGTTTATTAAAGAACTGCATTGAAAAATTTGCCATTAATCTTCCATTTTTTCCCCAATAAGAAGTTTGGGGAAAGTCAGCCTGATCTCTAAGAATGGCAAGCTTTGCTCGACTGTACAATACTCACTTCAATCCCTGTGCTCCTAGGGACCACACATTTCTCTAGATGCTGATCTCAATACCTCCAAGTTTTCTGCATAAATGTCCGTCATACAGGATAAAGTTTGCTTCTTTCCAAGATCTACCTGGCAGACCTCCACCACAAAACATAATGTAAAAAAAACTTTCTAATGGAAAACAGGATTCATGGAATATACTGAAGAACAAAAATGCAACCATGTTCTTACCATGTAACTCATAAGAAATTAGGTAGTTATTTACTAGAATGCTAAAATGTAGTTATCTTCTCTCAGACTCTTCAATGCTTAGCTTGTCAGACACCATTTTCCTGCCATTACTTTGTGTTTTATCTTTGATTTCCCACAGTCTTAGCATGCCTTTCAGGACTCTCACAACTGATTTTTTTTTTCCAAAGCTAGTTTTTCACAGATTCTGATCACAAACTCATTCAAAAAAGTGTAGTCAAGCATAGCGAATTCAACATTCCGCTTGATTTTTTTCCTAGTCTAACTCCAGTACATAAAGCACTTCTCTAAATACTGCCTACCACCTCCATATCCACCACTGTCAGCATTTTGTGTTAGCATCCATGATCAGACCTTTTCAAGAGTAATATGGACACACAAATCTGAGTATGATCAAGTACCAAGCTTTTACAGCTGCACACCTCATATCTCAAATCCAAGGATTTAGACCTTTCTCTTTACCCATCAAGAAAGCAAGACACTAGAAATCAAGTTCATATTCAAACTGTGACATTGAAGCAAAGTCTTTTGCCAGGTGACAGACAGTGTCTTTCAGGACACAGGGACCAGGAGATCACTAATCCATGATGCAACTGTGTCACACCAGGAGTCAACAGAATTCTAGGAAAGAGTAGTGTCAGAAATGAGGGAAAAATGTTACGGGCTTTCCAACTTCGTTCAGTGAGATGGAAATTTTGCAGCAAGTTTCCCTAACATGATCATACTGAACAGCAATTGGAAGAGCGATACATGCAAAAGTAATGAATGTAAATTTTGTCAGAATCACAATTCATAAAGTGCCTCACTGGTAGGATCTCATCTGAGTTAGCAGTAGCTTGTTTCAAGATGGGTGTCAAAATTCAATGACTACTTTGTTTCTTGCAAGATCAGTACAAGAGTGTGTGTTAATTAGCCAGTGTTTCCACTTTAAAGCATTTGGATAGGCATGAATTGACCTGACCTGTAATGAATTACAAAGAGGGAACTTCAGTAAAGCAAAGATGGCCTTGCAATTTTCTCAGTAGCCTCACATCAAGATATACTCACATTCTGAAACCCTTCCAAGCTGGATTACAGGGGCAACTCTTCAAAATGTGTTCTATCAGTATACTAATACAGAAAACCTTAACACAGCATTGAGAAAAATGTCAGAAGAAAGTTTTTCTTCATTTCTTATACTGGATAAAATAATGCTTTTGCACCAGCTTTTTAAAAGGAGTTATGAAGTACACCTTTAAAGGTCATGAGGTACAAATCTATTTGGACCTAATGAGTGCATTCAGAAGGAAAGAAAACAATCCCTTATACCATGCAGTACAGCTTGGTAATGTTCCTCCACATACCCCACAGGGGTACCAGCAGACAGAACTGCTGACACTGCTGACCTCAGTCCTCCCCAGATAAAAGTTTCTAGGTCCATTTTTGTAAGTCTTGAACAACAGATTAGCTTCCTATACAGTAAAGACAGTCAGGATCTAGAGGTCTTCACTCACAAATAAAAAGCACTAAAATAAGTGGGTGGTGACCTGTATCACTCTCCTATGCTCTGGAGAGTACTCAAGACCTCCCATGGGCTACAAATAAGCAATCTGAGAGACTTGCTTTTCCCCATAAAAGTTGTATCATCATTCAAATTATCTATGACATCTATCCCCACAAGCGAATTTTAAGATCGGCAGCAAATTCCAATTTAAAGCTACTTTCCTCTAAAATTTTCAATATGGATCTCAAGTGTAAAATTTTTAAATCCCATGTTGACTTTTTAAATACAGATTTAACTCCCATTTTGGAGTAGTAACCTCTGTGGTTTTCTTAACTGTCTGTACTAAAGAGTTACACAGCCTATATTCAAGGAAACTCACATAAAACAAAAACCAGAAAAGGAGTTCTTTGTCACCAACCCGCATGTCTCACATGCAAGCACTGGTACCAATGAAGACATAAAACTGCCAGGTCTTCAAGTGGCCTCCGTACCATTGCAATAATCTAGAGATCTAGTGGGCATTCTTCCCTTCTCACAGAAAGCAGAAAGGATCATCACAACCACGTTTTCAAGGAAAGAACAAAAAAGGAGGAAAGGGAAGGTAGGAATAAGAGAGAATGGGAAGTCATCCAATTGACTCAGCACTAAGCTTCATCTCCCACTACCCAGGGACTGTAAATTCAGGGAAGAACGGGCCAGTCCAACCACAACTGAAGATTAACTTAGCATTGCCAGATAAGCGTGACCCATTCCCAAACAAGAATAAGTTCTCAGCAGTTTTGTATTTGAGTTTGAATTTTAAATCAACCTTAAAAATATCACTAAGACAACAGGGGCTCTAATGAAGGGCTACCTCAGTTTTAATAGTTCCAAAATAACTAAATTAAAATGACAGCAATAATAATTTTTAAATAATCCTGAACTTTTTGTTTTGTTAGCTAATGCAACTGTAGTATATATTTTGCTCATTAATTAAAAAACAAAAATGTTAGTTTTACACAATTAAGAATTACTTATATTTTCTGCAATATAAGTCTACTGCAAAAGACTTAACTCCATACTAAATCGAGAAACAATTCTTTCAGCATACAAAGTAGTCTGGGCACACAGCTAAGTGAGCCTGCTGAAATACAATTTCCTTCACAAATTGCAATTCAGTGTTTTTGTTTGTCTTATAGTAAGTTCTGAAATTATCTGGAGGGCTTTGTTTTTTGAAAATGGAATCTGTTTAAACTCATAATGTGCCAATCTAGCTCAACATATTTTGGTGAACAACTCTAACAGACAATCATTATATTGCATATCATACAAAGCATTATGTTTTGCACACAGTATTTTTCATACTCAAGCATTAGTTTTATACTCATTGTATAAATCGACTTGTTATTAAAGCTATTTTGCTATCAGAAAAGCAAACATTTGTGCTTGTTTTTTTTAATTGTCTAAAGCTTTCCTTCCCTCCAAGAAAAGAAATCTAAACAAAAACTGAACTACTTAACTAAATACAGCTGGAATTAGAGTATCATCTTTCAGGACCTTACCAATATAGCTCTGTCTTAAGTCATGTTCATCAGGTTACTTCTAATATCATATCATCAAATAAAGGCAGGAATTTCAAAACATTATTTTAATAACAACTTGAAAGAAATGCAAAGATTAAGGAAAACTCTCATGTAATCATCGGCATCTAAATTTTGTGATATGAACTGTGCCATATAAGACGATGGAGGGAGACGGAAAAAAAGAGACTACCCTTCAGTTATTATTACTTAGGTGCTCTGAATAGTATATAAATTATATATCCAATGCCAATTGAGTGGCACACAGGAAACTGGAACTACTTTACAGAAAGGCAAGCTGGGAATTTCTACAGAGGGATTCCTCAACCAGCAAGTATATAAAAAAAACCAAACCAAACTTGAAAAATTAAAACAACTAAATGGCAAGCACCTAAAGCAAGTGTTTGAAAACAGCTATAAATCAATAATCTTGTGAGGGTGATAGTAAGCTGGTATGTTTCAAAGCATGCAATAATAAAATTCAAGAACAAATTGGGAAAAAAATTCATTATCACAGTGAAAACAATGAACAGATTAAGAATTCAGTTGTTTCTATTGATCTTGTGAAGCTAGATAAAATTGAACAATCAGAACTGCCAATGATCCTCCAAATCCCATTCTAAAATTACATTAATGCAATCTGGTATATTAATATTACCACATTTTGCAATTTCTACACTCTTAAATAAAATAACAGAAATGAAAATAAAGTTTACCAAAATCAGCTGGGTAACCAAACCTTCAACACCTAATAAACAATACATTAAACAAGAAATAAACAGAAATCATAAGATGAGATGTGCATCAGTGGTCAAAATGAATCCAGTGGAAAAAAAAATAATTAAGGAGAAATAAAGAGGTAGGCTTAACTTAAGAAGGGATAGGGACATCAACCAAACTTACTTCCTGTTCATGAGATGTCTGATTAATGAATGCATGCTTTGTGAAATTCATCTCTTTAACGTCTATCTTCCTAACAACATCATATACTTTTCTGACCTTGAACACCTGACTTCTTGGAGTTTTATTTCCATTGTAGCCCATGTCATTTCCATTACTGGGAGAGGATGGGCCAATGCGAAAGACATGGCAAAATATCCTCACGATCCTTAAGAGACTCTTCATTTGAGCTTCATAATTACTTGACAAGCTGGGGGAAAAAATGGAATATTTAAGTTTCTTTTCCTAGATGAAACAATTTAGTATATCAAGGAGGAAGCAGTGTAATGGTAGGGTCTGACACACATGCTGAAAAAACCCTAAGCTTTAAACCCTAATGAATTTTAACTTTTCTTTCCTGTACCAGCCCCAAATGTTAAGCATAAGCACTATAATTTTACTAACATATACTCAACATTTTAACTAGAATTGAAATAAGAACTGTAAATACCAGATTTTGCAAAATACTTCATTTGGTTTTATGCACATGTAGACTTCTTCTGAACCACTGGTAAGAAATTCAGCTAACTAGAGTAAGAATCTCAGTCTATTAAACAAATTGAGATATCCAGTTGAAAATGTTTTTCGATTCTGAAAATTGAGCATCTAATGGTAAAAGTGTACTGACTAATCAGATATGCTGCCACATCCCCTCACCGTCTAGTTACTATCCTAAATAACAATTAACTACCTCAAGTAGACAAGAAATCAGGATAATAAAGATGGCATTATTTCTACTCAAGATAAATATGATCTAAAAGATACTACATAAAAGCACCAGTATGCTTTTTATTTAAGCAATACATATTGGAAGTTTTATGCCTTCTTAACTGAACTGGCCAACACTGATGTACCAATACAGCATAGAATCTGAGATACTCATGAGTTCATGTACAAGCAGAACATTCTCCATCAAACTCAACTTAGCTTTCTTTCCTTAAATTCCAAGCAGTAAGAATTCTTCTATCTTGAACACATAACAAAAACAGCAAGAAATTGAAACTTTTTCTACTGAACTTTACTCACTTATAAATATTATACAAGTGAGTACATACTCCGTTCTATCCTTAAAGTACTTGCAACTTAGAATCACGCTTTTTAAGATAGGTGCCAGTTTTCTGGTGTATACCTTAGAGGATACTGTAAACCTCTGCTGCAATTACTAATCCACTAATTCACAAATCTGAAACGCAGCTAGTTGTAACAACAAGGTACAGTTATCATGACCTGACTCTCCAGTGGCATAGGTAAAAGCAAAAGACTTACTTGTTTACAGCACCACATGTTAATCACAGAATCACAGAATATTAGGAGTTGGAAGGGACCTTGAAAGATCATCCAGTCCAACCCCCCTGGCAGAGCAGGATCACCTAGACCAGGTCACACAGGAATGCGTCCAGGTGGGTTTTGAATGTCTCCAGAGAAGGAGACTCCACAACATCCCTGGGTAGCCTGGTCCAGTGCTCTGTCACCCTCACAGTGAAAAAGTTTTTCCTCATGTTCATGTTGAACCTTCTATGGTCCAGCTTGCTTCCATTGCCCCTTGTCCTGTCATTGGCTATCACTGAGAAGAGCCTGGCTCCTTCTTCCTGACACTCGCCCTTCACAAATTTATAAACAAGAATGAGGTCACTCCTCAGTCTCCTCTTCTCCAAGCTAAAGAGACCCAGCTCCCTCAGCCGCTCCTCATAAGGGAGCTGCTCCACTTCCTCCATCATCTTTGTGGCCCTGCACTGGACTCCTTCAAGCAATTCCCTGTCCTTCTTGAACTGAGGGGCCCAGAATTGAACACAATATTCCAGATGTGGTCTCACCAGGGCAGAGTAGAGGGGAAGGAGAACCTCTCTCGACCTACTAACCACAGCCCTTCTGATACACCCCAGGATGCCATTGGCCTTCTTGGCCGCAAGGGCACATTGCTGGCCCATGGTCATCCCCCAGGTCCCTTTCAGCTGTGATGCCCTCGTTGAATTTCATTTAAGTTTTTCCCCGCCCAACTCTCCAGTCTGTCCAGATCTCGCTGAATGGCAGCACAGCCTTCTTGAGTGTCAGCCACTCCTCCCAGTTTGTGTTGTCAGCAAACTTGCTGACAGTGCACTCTGTTCCCTCGTCCAGGTTGTTGATGAATATATTGAATAGTACTGGTCCCAGTACCAACCCCTGGTGGACTCCACTAGATACAGTCCTCCAACTGGACTCTGTCCCACTGACTACAACTCTCTGACTTCTTTCCTTCAACCAGTTCACAATCCATCTCACTACCCCATCATCTAGATCACACTTCCTTAGTGTAGTAGTAGTTAGCTCGCAGTTTAGCTACGAGGATGATGTGGGAGACGGTGTCAAATGCTTTACAGAAATCAAGATAGACCCCATCCATTGCCCTACCATCATCTATCCACCTGGTTATATCCTCATAAAAGGCTACCAGGTTGGTCAAACATGACTTTCCCTTGGTGAAACCACGCTGACTGCTCGTAATGACCCTCTTATCCTTGATATGTCTGGAGACAGCACCGAGGATAAGCTGTTCCATCACCTTTCCAGGGATGGAGGTGAGGCTGACCGGTCTGTAGTTACCTGGGTACTCCTTGCCCTTTTTGAAGACTGGAGTGACATTTGCTTTCCTCCAGTCCTCAGGCACCTCTGCTGTTGTCCACAACTTACCAATGACTGCCATTGAGGTGCCAATTTTAAAAAGCTACACACTAAGAATTCTACCAAACTGATATAGAAAGTATGACTATCTTGTCACAATTTAGGCTTCAATCAGATAAGTTTTCAGTAAATCTAGATGAAGAAAGGATTACAAAGAGTAAACAGAGCAAGAGCAAGAATGTTGAGTTTTCAGGTAATGAAAATTCCCTGATGGGCAGACCAGGTCATAGACACCAATTAGCATTTGGAAAAGTCTTTGCTTGTATACCAAGCATACCACGAATACAAGAGGCTAACTCAAGAAGCTAACTTAAGTATTGGAAAAACAAACATTTAAATTGAGGTTTATCATCCCTCAGCAGCAATGTTTTCCTGGTGAAATTTCAGTTTAAATTTCCTGGTCTCCAAAACAGGACTTAGATAAACAGGAAAACTTTGAAGTGCTTTTAATAATTTACCAAAGTTTTTACTATCACATCTGTAAGCAGCAAACTTGGCCAAATCTCCACCAGCAAAACCGAATCATGTCATGCTACAATTATATCTTGCAAAGAGCAAATACGCAATGGAGGTAATGCTAACTGAACAGGCTTCTTGCAGCAGAAGTCCTCAGGCAGAAGCATGGGCACACTCCTGGCTACCTGCTAGAAGCATTACAAAAAACAACTTAAGACACTTTCAAACTAAACCACTAACAAACCCAACTGCAGATACAACCCAGGAAATTAACAGTGATGATACCAGTTCAGCCATGCATGAGTATCGTTATTGGAGGTTTAAATGTACAAAGTGCATTTTACATCCTATTTGTTGGAAGGAGGAGTAGAAAGAAGCCCAAGCTCAGAGGTTTGCATTCACCTTCATCCTCATTATGTTAATAGTAAAGCAAGTGAGAAATACTTAGTTGAAGTATAGACTGAAACCTCTGACACAGAACAGAACTGGAGAAAACAAGACAGTTTTTTGTGACTGTTTCTAGTAATAGAAAAAAAATAACTCCATTCCCCTTATGACATATTACGAAGTACCACAGAGAAGTGGGCCAGTAAGAGTCCACAGGACACCCTAGTACAGGCATCTCTGAAAATGTCTGCCCATCCAACCCAATGCAAAAGCTTTCAACCTGTCTGCAGCCACCGCTAGTCAACCCCTATGCAGTAAGGAGTACATATGGGCTCAAATTCAGAGACAGTACAGGTACATAGATACCATTTCTACAACATTACTCAACGCAGAGAATGAATAACAGTAATAAATCAAATCTAAATAACGCAATCAGTTTAATTTCTCTCTGAAGAGACTGAAATAAATACTGCCTCATATGATCTAATCCAGCTACCACAACTTCTGAAAATGTCCCCATACAAAGCAAGTTTGAAACCCTTTCCTGAAGAATGGTTTTACACTTCATCATGGTTTATTTGTGGGAGATATATTGATTCTAATGAAGTTCGGAGATGAAAGGAATGTGTTAGCAGTTAAGGTCATTACACACTGAAGCCCAACAAGAGGTAAAGTTCATCAAAAAGTTATCTTTGCAGTAACAAAGTGTCATTAATATGGCTATGCACTTTAACCCCAAACATTCGAGGGGTTTAAGTCTTTTATGCTCATTCGTGGAGGCGAACACTTATCAGAACAATAATGTGATGAACGGAGTCATGAATTTCCCAGCATTGTCTAGGAGTTCTGACCTGCTATCTACAAGCTCCATTCAAATTTAACATGATTGATGGGAAAGAAAAAATAAAAAGCACTTAGAACTAAGAAAATGTTATTTAGTACTCATCTAACTGATGGTCTCTTTGTGCCCCAGCCTCAACTGAAAAGAAGCACTGAAAGTCTTATTCCTCTACAACCTCTGCTGTCAGGACTCCCCAGTTATGGAACAGTCTTAATCCACTCTTTTCCAAAAAGCCAGGCATAACATGTTAGCAAGGAACTTCCTCTCATACTTTCAGGCTCTTGACCTCTCTCAGAAAAGACTTTCTTAGCTTTTAGTGAAGCATAAAGATCACAGCAAATTCTGCTAGCTATTGAAAACAGTAAAATGTTAGTTGTGTTCCAACAGACTACAGATGAGGTGTTTTACACAAACTCCCTCAAACAAATGCCACAAAAACTAAGAAAGTGTACCAGAAAAATATGCTTGCCTGTTCTATGTGTTTCCTCAAGTAACACTCCTTGTGCTGCTGAGACAGCACACTGGTAGATGAAATTTTGGATCTTGTGTTAGTAGTCATGAAAGGAAACCAGAGTCAGAAAAAATGAGACAAGTGTCTGAAGTAACAAAACATACTCAGTTACTGAAGTAACTCAAACACACAAAGCAAGCATGCAGAAAGCAAAGATGTGGAATAGAAGCAAAAAGGAGAGAGGAAAAAAAGGAATGATTGGTAGTTGGCCAAAAAGCTTCCCTTCCTAGAGCTGACATAGCCAAACTAACCATACAAAAACCACACTTCTCTGCAACTCAAGCTTCCAGGTGCCAGCAGCTCTACAATGACACCAACTTTCTCCCTGAAGTCTTTGTGAATACAGTGATCTAAACAGGCACTGTTGTACAGACTCAGATTTGAGATCCACCTTCTCCAGCATGTGCCCAGTACCATATCGCCTAGATGATTAAAACTACTAAGTAGCACTAACTACTATCAACCTACTTATGGTCCTCTCACACTTACCTAAGCAGTTTGTGACCATTCGTTGTAGCAACTTCAGCAAGACTTGTTAGGATTTTAAGATACTGGCTTTCGCTCTGCTGAGACAAGTGTTCCAGAACTTGCCGCAACTGATACATTAAGAGAAAAGAAATTGCATAGTGTCATGGAGCGTCAGATCAACATTTGATTTAAAACACCATCACCCAAGCATTAATATCTACCAATACTAACATATGTCTACATTGTCCAATGTCTAATCTAACCTCAGTTAATATTTCAGTCAAGAAACAAAAATTCTTCTCCTTGCTTCTTCCTTGCCTTAGATTGCACTACAATAATAAAAGAAAAAAGATCTGCTGAAAAAGGAACAGAATAGTTTCATTTACAGCAATAATAACCAAACGAAATTGCAGCTGCAATCTTTTGCACTCTAATTTTACAAGGCAACTTCATACAGATGAGTTGTCATAGTCTGAATGGTTCAAGTTCATTCTAGGTGATTCAAGCCTCAAGACACATCCTAGAATAGATATCTGCAGATAACCACTAAATGAAGGAAAATAGGCCTCATTACGCAAAGTAGCTGTGTATATATAGATGCTCTACCAGTACGTTCATATTGAAGTTTGCAACAAGTCTGTTCTTTCAATTCTTACACTGTCTAGACCACTTTGCCAAATATGCAAAGCTTGAACACTAAATTAAAACTGACCCTACATTTAGTCTCAAATTTTTGTGTTCAAAACGATGTGAAGATTGTACATTTTCCATGGAGGAAAGAAAAGTACTGCAGTCTACTGACAGTCAACTGTTGGTTGGGTCTTCTAATCAGGACACTCATATTAAGCAATGAGCTCTTCACAACACAGACAGATCAGTAACTATAAAATATATAATACTGTATTACCATGTTCTCCCGTAGATCTTCATTCTGCGTCATTTGAATTATTGTCTGGAAAAGTCGAGGATGATAATGGATTAAGACTTCACAAGTCTCTCCATATCCACCCTAGAAAGCAATCGTTCGAAACTCATTTTAATTAAAAGAAACAGTAGAATTGTGTTTTATACTATTATAGGCCTTAAAACCTACTGTTGACTTCAAATATATTTTTTTCATGCTGAATGGAGAAATCCAATCCTAAAATAAACTGAAATTCAATAACGTATCAAGGTTAGATACACGATGTTTGGGAGAAGATGGAATCAAATTATTTCACTCTAATGGCTCACATATATCCACTCTCTTCTTTTTTTTTGACACACTTTCCTATTTAGAAAGCCAAAGTTACATTCAAACAACATTTCCCCAACAGTTTACCAGATGTTAAAAACAGTGCAATATTTAGCTTCTCTTCTGTCTTCCCTGAAGGATGACACACCTACCTAAACAGGCCAGAATCTAATCCTTCAAAACAAGTATTTTCCTAAAGGTTCATAAGGCACAAATCTGACTTGCTAAAGGAAAAAAATAGGAAAACTCATGAAAGGGTTATTTAACTTCAAAATTAATATACAAGTATGATTCCACTTGTGCCTTAGATCAACAGCTCAGAGCAATCTCACAACCTTCTGAGATTTATTTTTTTTCTTGAAAGAACAAAACTTAAATTTGTGGTTTATTTGTATCAACTCTTATCTGACACAGCTGCACTTTTAAGCAGGCACCCAACATCTGAATATACTTTAAATTCTACATTGGCAAGATGAGCATGTAATGTATTAAATGCTGCAACTCCAGAGGCTCTTTCTCTTTGCATGACAGTTCATAATTTGCTTCAAGGATAACAGATTCATTAAAGAGATTCATTTAATTGTTCCTGGTGCCAAGAACTTAAGTAATAAAATTGAACACACACAGCTCTTCAAAACAAAGGTAATAGTATGTTGACAAGAATTATATGAACCTATAATTTCAATCTTCTAAAAACCATGTATCTACTCTGAAAAAGAAACCTGTAAGCAAAGATAAAACCCTTGATGTAAAAGAAAATGTTTTGCTTTCTGGTTTTTTCCTTAGTATCATAAGCTTGTAAACTAGATGATCTTGAACACAGTATGATCATCACTACAAAACACCAAACACCAGGTGTCACTACACACACCTAGAAGAAGTTCACAGAATTCTGATGTATTAAGCGGTGCCCTAGAAATTAGAAAACCAGACACTGAAGCAGACATTCAAAACACTAACCATAAAAATCAAGAATAGTACATTTAAATTTACTTTCTTACAGGTCCGTGGCTACAGGAAGCCTCAATTGAATAGACTTGGTGTGGTTTTATGGCAAAGGTAAGTACTTCTGACATAATAAAAAGAAAACTAACTCTGAGCTTCACAGTTGAGTCAATAATGAGACAGTACAGTGACCTGGTACTTCTGAGGAATTGGAGCAAAGGACTTATTAGGATTTCTTATATCCATAAAGAAATGCTGCAAGAACCCAACTTGATCAAGACCTTTCACAGATAGTCTATGAAATAAATTTTTCCATAGTTAAACATTCCAAAAAATATCCCATGAGTAATGAAGACAGCAGTCTCTTCCATATACACAGCTACTTCAACTGCAGGCACATGCATAATCTTCGGAAATTAAATAACTCCAGATTACTTTGATCTATTAGTACAGCAAAAGTTCTGAACATTTCAACTTTATCCTGCCAAACTAAAGACATGCACCAGGGTAATACGATGTTCACTAGGTGCAGTGATTTTTTTTTCCAGTCTCCAGTTCACAGTTTTCTAGTCTGATGATTTCGAGCAAAGGTTCAAAAGTTTCCATTCATTAATTACGTGTTATTTACACACTGACTTTAAATTGATCCCACAGGAAAAAAAAACAAGTGTTCACAAATCAAGAAAATACACCCTAGCAAGCAGTACAAACATTATTTGGTATCAAGCAAGAAAGACTGTGTTTTGCACAGCGTATTGGGTCTGGCTGAAATTGAGTTAATTTTCCGCACAGCAGCCCTCACAGCGCTGTGCTTTGTATTGGTGTCTAGAAAGGCGTTGATAACGTGTGCTTTGGCTCCTGCTGACCAGCACTTGCACAGCGTGAAGGCTCTCTCCAACTTTTCCCCATCTTACCAATACACTGAGGGTGGGGAAGATGTCGGAAGAGGACATAGCCAGGACAGCTGACCCAAATGGGCCAAAGGGATATTCCACACTGTATGACATCTGCTCAGCAATACAAGCTAAGAGAAAGGAGGAAGCAGGGGGCATTCGTTATTTACATTTGTCCTACAGAGCAACCGCAACATGTACTGACGCCCCGCTTCCCGGGAAGTGGGAATCATCACCTGCTGATGGGAAGTAGAGAATAAAATATTTTGTTTTCCTTTGCTTTCACCTGTGGCCTTATTAGACGACAAACAAAATCATTCCTTTTTGCATGCCTTTACCTCTTACTTGTTAACAGTTAAGCATCTAAACAGCAACTGTTGCTATTAGGTCAAGGATTCCTAAACTTTCTAGTCAAATGGAGTTCCACAAATTCTTTGTTCCTCATGAGCTCAAATCTTGCAAAGTCTTTAATGGGATCTCATTGACATCTTTAAAGTCTTTTGCAAAGGGCACAAATTTCAAACCTGCCAAAAATTATTTGCAATTTAATTGAAAGAAAAAAAAACCATTTTTGCATTTCTGTTTTGCCAAAGTACTACTGTTTTTCACAGGCCTTAAAACTAAAAAGATAACACTGATCAAGTGACACTGTAGTAAGCAATAGAAGTTCGCATTCAATACCTGTACACAGAGATCCAGGGGAGTAACACCGTTTTTGTCTGGTAAATACTTGGCTCCTCTCATCAAAAGAATTTGTGCAGTGTCTCTCTGACCATGGCTATTCAAAGGAGAAGAAGAAAGACAGTTAATATAGCACTTATGCTCCACTATGAGTTATAAATCTCTCTTTATTGCATCTAACAAAAAAACCCAACATAAGCTAGGGCAAAACAAAATAGTTATGGTATGAAACTAAGCAGAAGCAAAGGACAGAAGATAATGCCGCTTACATTCTTCTACTACCTTTCAAGGCCACTTCAGAAGCACAGCATAAAATTAAGTATGGCCCACTTATCAAGCCAGAGTCACCTTGATTATTCAGAAGTAATTCATCTTAGCCTAGCCTCATAAATTATTTATATCCCTCAATACCTAGAGCATATAATTTCCAAACTCCCTTTTTCTGAAGAAAATGAGAAGCTAGGCACCAGTGATTAGATGCTGACTTCATTATAAACACATTGAAAGACTAGCTGACCATTGCCTTCACCAATATTTAGTGCATATACTGACAAATGTTAATACAGTAGTATCCACAGGGTGAAATGAAAGACTGATACAAAAGACATAGCAATTAAGGTTATGGATACAAGTTTTTCCACAAAGTTCTAGATCACAAGCTAGTTTGCAGTCCTCCCCTTACACAAATGAGTATTTGCTGTCTCAGAACAGTTCAGGAAGGGCAGAAGAAAAGCAATGGCTGAGGAGCAAGAAGCAGCTTCACTGGTCTCTCAACAGTTCCCAGCCGAGTTCTCCTCATCCATGTTCTTCCAGTCCAGGAAACCAACAGGTTAATCTCATGCACCAAACTTTACCCCAGTGCAAACTCAGCTACCAGGTATCAGAAAGGAGCTAAGACTAATGGCCCACTGAAGCACTTCTTCACTGTAATTCTCTATACTAAGTGGACAAACCAACACCTTGAAAAACCAGACATTTTTTCAGAGTTTCAGAGTCAAATTTTGAGCACCAACACCCTTTCTCCAGCCATCACTAGCCACTGCTACCACATCCTGCTCTCCTTGCCACCAGGCACTTGTGAGATGTTAACTTCCACTACACGCTTCAGTCTCTTTTCCAGCACTCCAATTGCTCATTTCTAAAAGAAGATTACCACTGTAGCTGCAATGCATTCTTTTCTCATTGAAAACCTCCAAGCCAAGGCAAGTTGTTTACTTCTTTTAAAGTGGATGCCAATGCCAGTCCCTAAATCAAGTACCGAGGCATTCAGTTAGCTAGCAGCTATTTATTCTCCATTTCCCCTTCTTCTCAACTGCCAAGAGTTTGCATACGCTAACTCCAGAGACCAGGGCTCCCACAACATAATTCTTGGCAGGCCACCAGGTCAGTCCATTTCTCCATTTGTTTATATTAACATTTAATCATAGGTGACTATTTAACCAAAGCAAAGGGATTACAAAATTCTCAATGTTCTAACAAATAGCAGAAATGCTCCAATGAAAACAAAAGGTCATTTATCATGTGATATCAGTTTCTAAATGAAACTGAATTGTGACGAAAACAGAACTGATCAAAGCAACAATGTAATTTCAATCCAACATTTAGGCCTACATGCACACTTCATGTAGACTGTAACACCACAACATCCATTTAAAAAGTCAAAATTTCATTATAAAAGCCTGCATTTTTAGAAACTGACGAGTGTAGCAACCACCAGCTTAATTACTCTTACTTCTCAACATAGGGGGTCATCCCACAAAAGGATCTTAATAATGGCATGAAAGTCTGGTAGACTTCTATTTACAAATGACTAAGAAGGAAGAGGCAGGAAGGTTATCACTACTCAACAATCCCCAAGATTTGCATGTGAAGAATATCGACCCACTACAAAGAATGACTCAAATTCTTACCATAAAATACACTCGTTTTACAGAGCCATAGAAAAGATAAAAACATTACTCAAAATACTCTAAGTTAATGGAGCTCATTTTTTTCAGAAGAAAGTTCAGCAGTCATTGATTTATGACTCATGCTAGAACACGCAAAGCTACGTGTTTAACATGTCTGGTAGAATAAGATATAAGTCTGCAGTACTAAGTATTTACAGAATCACAGAACGTTAGGAATTGGAAGG
>NW_010182337.1:41380-68837 GCF_000695765.1 Mesitornis unicolor | reverse complement strand
CCTTTTGTTGCCAATGTATTTATAGAAACCAGATGAAACATCCTGAATTAAGCGATCTCCCAGGGCAGAAATAGATCAGCTTTATAACTGGATTTACAATTATTAGATATATTTAGCAAGACAGTACTAATTTTTACCTTTTTAAAATTTCTTTTTGCTGTCTGGTTGATTGATTTTTGCCATAGTCAATGAAGGATAACAAAAACCTCCAATGCTGTCTCAAAGCACCATTTATATAAAAGTGCGTGTAGTATTGATTCAGTTCTGTTCCCAGTATTTTCTACTGTGCTCACCTATCTTCTGTGCCAGCTGAAAGTCAGCGTTCTGTTTTTACATTGCCTTTAATGTACAGTGGATTTCACTGAGAGTTAAGCGAGTAAAAGAAACCTACATTAATCCTTCACTGACAAACTAATCCAGCATTCCTGTGTATACATCTTTCTTTAGTGTGGCTGATTATTTCAGTCTTGGCCTTGTCTAGGATCAACTGTTTTGCATTTCACAAATGTAAGCTCTGTGCATGATTGCAAACTTTCTAACATTACCAAAAATATGTCTTAAACCACCTTTACCTGCTAGAGTGAAAACATTCCTTAATTTCATTCTAGCCAACATTTTCTGAGGTGTTACTTTTTTCCACATCTACCTTATTATTCTTTTAAATGACAACACATTAAAAAGTAATTGAACTGTATTGCTGCCCTTTATCTTTTTACGCTTATTTGCACCAGGAAGGCTACCTTCTAGGTGATCCACTTGTTTATCTCTGAAACAGCCCCCGACCAGCCCTAGATATACTGCAACACCAGCCTTCATTGACATATCCTTTCCACTTATAAACCTTGCCGTGGCCCACACTTACACACTGCTTTACACAGAGTAAGCGAGTCTCTGCGATGCTACCTACGGCAAATACCGCCCACAGAATTGATAAACAAGTTTTCTGTTATGTTAGTTTAAATGAAACTTCTTACAAATAGAGGAGCCACACACAGCAATACCTCCCAGACAGAGCATCTGCTGTCTGCACGACAAGGAGCACTGCCATAGGCAAAGAGCAGGGTAAGAGCAGGGTCAGATGCAGGCAGTAACGCAGGATGGAGGGTGCTGTGCTAATGACAGCGAGTTGCTCTGTCTACTGGAAGCCACTGAAAGGTACTGAAGGCAGGTGCTCCCTGCTTGGAAAGATGGGAAATCATGCCAGAGAGGGAAGGGAGGGGAAAGTGCCAGTGCCTCTTTCTCTTAGATAGGTACCTATTTACAATTTTGCAATGCTGCTGCAGACATTCATTTTGCACAGAGAGTACGCAAAAGGCTCTTGCAGCATCCAATAATAAGGTCTTCAACCAAGTGTAGGCAGCTGTCATGAGGACAGCCATGGCTCCCCACCTCGTCACTCACAACCAGCTCCAAACCTATCCCAGAGGTGATGAGCACAGGTTAGTGCAGGAACAACCAACTGCTTTGTGCTTTGCTGCCATCCAGTCAGGTCTGCAGGATTGCCAGCAGAACCCCTGTTTGCACTGTGTTTCACCTGCATTAATACACTTTGCAAGACTTTGTGCAGTTTCCCCCCAACACACACACACACTGACATGCCCTACATCTGTCAGGTAACCAGTGATTTTCCAGGTGATGAGACAAAACTGGTAGGTTGAGTCAGGTTTCCCCCACCACCAGTAGACCACCCCTGGTCATGAGGACTGAAAAGGAACCTAGGAACCTAGACTTCCCAGCACTGGCATCAGCTTATTGCATGGTCCTGAGCAAATGGTGATGGGGGCCTGTTCTCCTACAGAGTGGGTTAGTTATCTTCATCACAGACCTGCTGCAGACTGGTTAGGCAGTGCTGGCAGAGTACTTTGGAGACATAAGCAGCTGTCCAAGAGATAAATGCTACTCACAAATGTTTAGAAATACCACATTGGCCTTTGTTTGCAGTGTTATAGTATTTCTGATTCTGCTTGAAAGTATGTAATATAAGGAATTTTAAAAGGAAGTGCTGATACAAGAAACTTTCCACATTCTTACGAATTTCCTACAAGACTTGGGATCTCTTTGATTGAGACAGCCCTTACAAATTCTTATTTTGATTGACCTCCTTATATTTCCAAATTTCAGAGTGAGTAAGTCCATTTTCTTTTAAAACCATGAGAGACACCTTCAAAGTACAGACTGTAGTTTTGAGGTACTGTTTAGCAGAATTCTGCATTTTGAGGTGAAGGTGATGTACTTACCAACAGCCTCCTGCAATAACCAAACCGCCGGCTCCCATCTTCCCCAGTCAGCATGAAAGAGAAAGTCTCACTAGAAGAAAATAAATTGCCAGATCTTACTACCAGAACTACAGCATAGCTATGAGGTAGATCATTTAGAAAGAGCCACTGCCTTATCCAATGAGAGATTCTACCCACTGGAGGATCTTCACTCCCTTTGCCCATCATCTGGACGTGCTCTGTGGACAAATTCCATCAGCAGTAGAGCAAAACTATCTGCATGGTGTGGACAACATAGCCATCTCATTATAATAAGAGCTGGGTGTTGGATTTCAGTGACATGGCAGTTCCTTTGTACTGCAGAAGGAACACAGGAATCAGATCTTGAGGGCAGTATTCAACTGCTGTACCTCCCTTACCTTTTAGTCAGATCCTGTCTTTGGACTGTGCTTTGTTCTCAAAGGGAGAACCTCAGATATTCTCTAAGAGTAGAGAAATAATTTTCTAATCCATAAAGAACACAGATTTCCAAAATCGAGCTCATTTTATATCCCTGTCTAGGATAAGTACCATTTGTGACAGAGAAGTAAAACAACAGTTTAAGGCTGTAATTATAGCACAGGTAAAGGGTCCATGAATTTGTGTCTGAACCAAGAAACACTCCTGTCTGCTTTGCAAGTTTTAAATGGCATTTTATAAAACACTTTTTCTTTGTGCTGGAACGCCAGGGTTTATATAATTGCAGTTGTATATAGGAGGGATATCTTGTTTCACAAACTTGGGCTCATGAAAGGTCTGCCTAAGAGAGCAGCAGAAGAGCTGAAATGCAGTATAGGCAGGGCTGTGTGCTTCTCATACCAATGTTGCCAGCACACTTGTCTGCTTCTCCTTCAGTTTTTTCAATAACTCACTATTCAACTGCTTCCACATGCTGACTAGCACAGCCATGCAACACACAAGATAACATGGTTATGTTGCATATGCAAGCCAATAAAAAGTTCCATATGGATTCTTGGCTATAGTAATTCCTGCAGGTGGATGCTAGTTCCTTGTCATCATTGGAAGTCCCTCTAGACACACAATGAACAGGTCTTACTTCATTTACACCCATCTTAGACCATGCTTCTTAAAAAGCTATCTCATATTCTAGCAGAAGACCCCACCTGGGGTACTGCATCCAGCTGGAGTCCTCAGTACAAGAAAGACATGGAACTGTCGGAGCTGGTCCAGAGGAGGGCCACAGAAAATGCTTTTCTATAAAGAAAGGCTGAGAGAGTTGGGGTTGTTCGGCCCAGAGAAGAGAAGGTTCTGGGGAAACCTAACTGTGGCCTTTCAATACTTAAAAGGGGCTTCTAAGAAAGACGGGGACAGACTTTTTAGTAGGGTCTGTATGACAGGACATGGGGTTGTACATGCCCCATCCCTGGAAACATTCAAGGTCACATTGGCCTGGACTTTGAGCAACTTGAACTAGTTGAACGTGTCCCTGCTTATTGCATGAGGGCTGGACTAGATGACCTTTAAAGGTCCTTTCCAATCCAAACCATTCTATGATTCTACCTCTTCTGCCTATTCTGCAACTTCTACACCTTCAGATCAACAGGTTCTGACACACTGATGCAGGGGAGTGGGGGGAAGATACATTTTCTGAGGCTCCTTTTGAAAGAAAAAGAAAATGCAAGCCTGGCTCTCCCTTTCTTTGCCCTTATGTAGTCATTCGTCTCCAAGGGAAGAGAGACAGGGCTCATCTGTGGGCATAGAGCTCAGCTCCAAAAAGGTTCTCAGAACAGCATTGCATTGAACAAATGAAGAGGTGTCCTGCCATGTTAGACAAGCGTTCTGTGGTAAATGACTAAGGGAGGTGGTGGGCAGGGTCCTGTCCTTTTTAAGATTTGCTTTAAATACTCCCATTTATGCTTCTGTGTTTAGCACTGAGAGGAACCTTCAAACCTTCCCCTCAGCCACACAGGCCTGTAAGGCAAGCAGAATAGGGAAGAAAATAATACAGAACTTAAAAAAAATTGAACACAGCTGCTTGAGCCTGAAGTGGCCAAGACTCAAACTTCTACTTCCTTAATTGGGCATCAGTGAGCCTCTGGCTGCTCCAGTTGCACTCTGCAGTCCATGCAGCAGAGGAGCACCAGAGGGTTTACCTGTTGTATTCAGAGACGGGAAGCCAGTCCTTGGCATCAGGAAAGCAGAACTGAGGGATAGCCTTGAGCCGCTCCTCCGCTTCACGCATTTGCTTGGTTGGTCTTTCTAGCTGCAGGGGAGAAAAATGAGGTTCAGTCGGTTACTGTTAGTGCCAAGTTCACAGCACCTCTCAGGAGCAGAGGGTTGCTAATGAGCTCTGAAGAGCAAGGGCACATCAACTTGCTTTTTATTAGTGCTTGGCAGAGTGAGGCATGACCCCAGGACAGGCTTACAGATGCTAGTACAATAGAAAGAGTCACTGCTGGGTTTTAATTTTTTCTTAATTGCCTGAAATTCTCTTGTTGCACAATGGCCACTTAAAACACAGTTCCAACTCAAATTCCTTTCTGCTCTATAAGCATAAGAGAAATGCCATAGATCAGCAAAAGTCTTCCCGTCGACTTCAGTGAGTTTTGGAACAAATCTTATGAGTTAGAATTGAAACATTTAGAAACTGAAGTTAAACACAGTCTTTAAAGCACCTACCATCACCAGCACTGGAAAAGATAAATTTGTAAACAGGGAAAGCTTTCAGTCACTTTCTGTATGCCCTTCACTTTGTAACAGATCACTTTGGAAAAATTATGAAAGCCAAATCATTAACTCCATTTAAAAAATAGATGTCTGTTAATCCTCCCACTTATTCACTTTATTGATCTTAGAATGAAATGTATGTAAGAATTTTTGGTTTACCTTGGGAAACTGGTATGTCACTTCTGGGAGGTAAGTGTTTTTAGAAGGCTTCTTTTTCAGTGACACTACCACAAAATACTCAAATAACTCCCGTTCCTGCCACTCAATCAGCTCCAGCTCCAGGGTTCGATAACTTGGAGCCCTCTTCAGCATTGACTGGATGTGTACTAGACGCTGGGTATGAGCTAGCATTAAAGAAAAAGAAAGAGAGAGACATAGATCATTACCTGGGACTGTAACATCTATGTGTAAGCCACAGCCATTCACAAAGGACTTTCAGTTTGCCAGCATATTATTCCAAGCATGTTCTTCTTTCAAAAGCAGCCCTTCATACCATAGTCTCCCTCACTAATTACACCCATAAATCAAAACTCTCTCCAAGTACTGAAGTGATGCAACAGTAAGTCACTGAAATAATTTGCAGTTCATAACTGTTACCCTGCCAAAGGTCTGCTTCTTCTTCACATGTAAAACTAGATTATAAGTCCCTATGTGGGTGTGCAAATGCACGAGGGCCTTCAGGGTGACACATCTCAGGCTTGAATTGGACCTGGCTTACATTGGTGAAAAATATGCTAAGAACCACCAAAGGTGTATTTTCTCCTCTACAGCACAGGCATTGTCCACACAAGCCATGGAATGATCTCCAGGGAAGGGGGAAGGAAAGGAAAGAGGTGCAGATTGCCTCCTGTGGGATTGCTTTGCTCATGCCAATTCAACTGAGGGGCAATCTTAGACTCCTGGTCACATCCAGTCCTGATTCAAAGATATGCCTTGATCCAGTCACTAGACATCTATGGCAGACTACTCAGGAACATCATTACCAGTTCTGGTACAGCACTAAGTGAAAACAGCTATGTAGAATCAACATTCTGCATGCTTTTCCCCACCTCTTCACATCAGGATCTCTGTGCAATGGCAAATGGATTATTAGCAGCACATGTCAGTTCCTTAAGGCTGTATTCACTGACACTGCCCACAGTTTGCAAAAGGCAGACTGTCCCTTGTGGTAGGGAAATAAGATGTCATGAGCACTTGATTACAGCAGTAATTAATTGACAGAAGGAAAGGGAAACTCCTTGATGACCAGCAGTCACAGGACTGGTTCAACAACACAAACATTAAAAATTATTTTGGTAAAGCACTTGGGATTTAGCTTCCCTAGTTGTGCAAGAAGTAACCTGCCTTGTCCTGCCTTAAGACAGCCCCACACTGCCCACCAGTGCTTCATGTTTGCAAGAGGTGAAACCAAAGAGCCCATCCCACCCCAACAGATGGGGACTCACTGAACCTTGTCATGCTACACATGACAACTGGATCTTTGGCTCAGGATGCCCTAAGAGCATCAACGTAAGTAGAAGGTGACACAGGAGCAGTCAGCTAGGGAGCCATCAGAATGGAGGTCCTCCATTCCACAACAATGGGGGAAAACGCTTCCCAGTTTCCAGTGAAATCAGAATATCCTCCCAATAGCAAGAGAGAGACCAGACCCTGCCTGTCTTCTTTCATGTGCTACGAGTAAAAGCAACCCCTATATTTTTTTTGACACAAAGAGACACAGAACTGAAAGTGCTTTTGGGCTGGTACCCGTCTACAAAGGAGCAATGAGTCTTTTTCCACACACCACTGTACCACGTTGCATACAGCCTGTTTTGGGTGGTCTTAGCACTACCTATCTGGAACAAATCTTTTTCCCCTAAGACAATTTTTTCCAGCAAGTTTTCCTGCATAAACAGCAAGCCGGGGACATCTGCAGCAGACAGACATGAATGCTTGCCCCTCAAAACCACAGTTCCCACTCTTGGGGTTTTTTTCCCCTCACTTACTAACAACATGATAGATTTTTAGTAATAAAATCTGTTGTTCCTGCCTTCAACTTTTTTACAGCTCTTTGTATCAGGACTCTTGAAAATCAGGGACTAATTTACTGGCCTGGCTCAAGCAGAGTTTGTGCAGGTGCTTTGCACTGATAAAGGAATTTCTACAATTTGGAGATTGCAGACCTACAAAAGAGTGTAAGAACTGCCACAGTGGAGCAGACCCAGAACCTTGCCTCCAACAGCAGGTAGCAGTAAACACTTAAAGCAGTGTATGAATAAGAAGAGAGCATATTTATCCAATCTCCCCTCTAAGTCTGCACCTAGTAGTCAGTCTGGAAAACATCAGCATTTGTGAAGTTGCTGACAAAGTAAATCTATCAAAGGTCCTGTTCTTCATTATATGACACAGTTGCCAAATCCATGTTAGATCCTCACAGCTCATTTTGTCCTTCCTTTCCACAATTATGCTCCTGTGTTGGAAACTTTGTGAGCTCTGCAGTAATGGAGTTAGCATAGCTCAGGATGGAAAATATGGACAGGAAAACCATGCAGTAGCAGGAGGATGTACATTGATAAGGTCTGTCACAGTGTCCGACTAGAAGTTATTGAAGGCTGATCCCTTACCTTTAAACCTGTCATCTGAGTCACTCTCACTCTCGCTGTTCTCATCTGCAGAGGAGATAGATGGGTCAGTTAATGCAAAAGCAAAGCAAACATAAACTTGGTTAACTGTGGTGAAACTGGAAAAATCGTATCTCACACTGAGCCTTGTGATCCATGCATGCTCTCTACTCAGTTTTAAAATGTCTTGAAATAAACAGTTTGAATGACTCCTTAGGTTGTGTTTTCCTTGGATTAAGTTTCAGTTTCGCTTGAGAACAAGAGTATCATTTTGATGAAAGTGCAAAATTCATTCTCCATTACTGCAATTGGTTGTACTGAACCCCCATCTATGCTAAGCTACAGAGGTGACTGTAGAAAATGGATTCTAACCCTTCCACATCTTTTTCGGACTTTATTTTTTTTTTAAATAAAGCTATGCAGCACTTCAGATGATAAAGCAAGTCTTATGAGCTTTGTCTGTCTGGGCAACATTTTCAATCACCAGAACTCACCAAACTGAGTAACACACAAAAGCAACCCTACGATAAAAGGTATTTCTGAGTTGTACTCATATTAAAGCTCTATTGTGCTCCTACTGCAAACATGGCCTGAATTTCTTTTTGGCCCCTGCTCTTCCAGAAGCAGTCTGAAGCACAGTGTGATATATTCACAAGCCAGGAAAAAACATGAATGAATTACAAGGTCAAAACTGTGAATTTTGGACAAAAGGCACAGATGCAAATTACTCAAGAAGTGAACTACAGAAGAAGCTGGGTAAGTCTAGCTGATCGTGGGATTAATAGGATAGATAGACAATGCTGAGAATCTCATTTATTTTTAGCTCATCCCCATTTTCTCCTTTTGAAGACACAAAGTTATCATTGTTCACAGGAGAAAGCTCTAAGCAAAGTAGAGCCCAGGGTAGATGTGAAGGGAGTCTGTTAATCCTGTAGCATGCAGATGGGTTCACTGAACTGTGATGCTTGTGTCATACCTCGTAGGGATGCTGTCTCAATATTGGACATAGAAAGTTTCTTCAATCGCTTTTTTCCTCTTTTAGCACTGTAGATGGAATTGATTCGCTGGACAAGCTGCCAAATAAGCAAATGAGGAATCAGTAAGGAAGAGCACTTTTCTGCAGGGGACTTTTAATTAATCTATCCAAACAAAGAATTTGACCGTGGATGATAGGCCAGCTGCACCCCCAAAGCCTTTACTATTTCAAAGTACATTTCTTCTCTCTCTTATTTTGAATCCCATTTGTTTGAATCACTTATTCTGAATCTCATCCTACTACCTATGGATATATTTTAAAAAATAATTAAATAACTGAAACCTAAATCCCGTTTTCAAAAATCATGTAGACACTTGCAACAGCAGCACAAGTATCCTGAGCATTCAAAGGCAGCTGTTATCCCCTACCACCTCATTCCCCTCTCTCTG
Source organism: Mesitornis unicolor (assembly GCF_000695765.1). Lineage (NCBI taxonomy): Eukaryota > Metazoa > Chordata > Aves > Mesitornithiformes > Mesitornithidae > Mesitornis > Mesitornis unicolor. The sequence goes on along the minus strand of NW_010182337.1, from coordinate 59,869 downwards.
TGCTATTATTTCTCTCTCCACTTGCATTGTACAAGTAACAGTGATCCATTAGCCATACCAAACTTTGCCAGACTCTCATAGACCTTAAAAATCATATTCTTATTTTGAACATAAGAGTAACATGTCTGTTAGCACTTCTCTGGACTGAGATTTTAGTGTGTTGAAATAAGCACAGAAGGAGATGGCCTTTTCAGGTACAGAGTGAACCAGTGCCTTTGAAGCCGTATCGTATCAGCTGAGGACTTGGCCCATACGGACTTTTCCTTTCTCCCCCTTCCAACTCATGCTGTAGTTACCTTACTTCAGAGCCCTGTATCTACTGTCTCCAATTTTATCCTTATCTACAACAGTGTCTTGACGTTAGCTACCTGTACTGGATTTAGCTAGCTTTAACCAGCGCTAGCCTGAATTTTAAATCCTGGTAGTCCCCTTTATGACTTCCCTCAGGAGGGCTAATGCAGGTAATAACAGCCTATTAAAAAAAAAATCTGAGATGATGGAAAATATTAATGAGATAATGTGTTTAGTGCCTTCAACAAGAAGTTGGGATTACTAAGAATTTGTAGTTAAATGGAATATTATAACTTCTGGATAGTCATAATTATGTAGCAATTAATCTTCATAATGTTTTTATGAGCTAGGAATAGTATACTTCGTTCCATAGCAGCTGTACTCATAGAACTACAACACATTTTGTAAAATCTGTTTTACCTCAGCTTTCAGAGAGAAATAAACTCGGTGAGAGAAACTAATTCTCCATAGGCACCACAGAAAGTCAGTAACAGAGCAGAGGTTGGAACACAGACTCATGCAGCCCCCACAACAGAGGATGAGGGTCTGGCCCAGAACAGACAGTCTGCAGTGTTAAAATCCTCGCCTGTTCTCCCTTTTGAAGCAGCATTAGGTGTTTTGCCTCCACACGCTGGTGGAGCCCTGTGCAACCCACCAGCAAGGCTCAGCTGGAACTTCCCTGCTCGCAGCCGTGCGGCCAGCTCTGCCCGCTGGGAATCTGCGCAGCACCACGGCAGAGCCAACAGGATGGGATCCTGCCTGGCTCCAGTGCATCTGACAGCCTAGAAACCCTGCACGTAAGCACCAAACCATCAGGAACCGGCAGTGAGGGGCCTTGCTGGGACTTTTCACTCCCCTCGCTGTGCTGCTTGGCATTTTGTCTGCCTGAGCTACTTCACCAGGGGTAAAATACCTGCACTGTGGCGAGGAGTGCCCAGATGTCTAAAGCATTTGGATGGTGCTTCACAAAGCATCAGTGGTGGTGGTACAGAACAGGAGTTACTCAGGTTGGAGTTTTTGCCTCTAATAACTTACAGTTCCTCAATAAAACCTGAGATTCTCCAGTTAATATGAGACTCTAGGAGCTAGAGTGGTCAAAATCAGAAATCATCACAAGATTTATGATAAAAATATGAACATTCATATGCTGCAAACACGATTTCATATAAGGATAATGTCTGTCCCTTAAATAAAAAAAAAAAAGAAAGTTTGGTACAGAACTGACAGCCAAACTTCTCAGGTTTTACTCAAAACCACGTAGTAAGCTACTCTGTAAGTTACTCTTTAACTTCCTTCACAGATATATGCTCATTTGTGCAGTAAACCAGTATATTCCAAGAAAGCAAAAATATAGTAAATATTAAGAACATGGGATTAATTTCCTCTGTTTTGTTTGTTTCCTGCTTAGACAGAATTTCAGACTAATTGACAGGAACATAAAAATTTCCATCCACTCACAGTATTTACAGCCATGTACTTTAAAATGTGCTCCCTAATAAGAACAGGAAAGAGCTGAATACACCGTAAAAGTCTACTTTGTTCACAAGCCAAACATAAATATACTGGCAGTTCTCCCCTCTCTGTAGCTATTGTACTAGAAAAGGTTTGTTGGGTTTTTTTGGGGGGATTTGGTGGCTTGGGTTTTTTTCACATCCCATTTTGAATTGGAAAACTCCTTGAAAAATGGCAATTTAATTTTTACTACAAATCCATCAAGACAACAGGGTTATCAGGATGGGGTAGGTTGCAAATAAATAAAGGGAAACATATTAGGCCAATAATAGTTATTTTCCTGAGACCAGTAAACAAATTACGGTGAAAAACCCACTTCAGATGCTGCTGCATGTTATAAATGATAATTGCTTGACCATCATCCATTCCAAATCATAACGTTAGGTACATGACAATGCTCAGGCCCACAGGGCTTAAAGAAAAGTGTGGAAACCAGAACTGGCTTAAAATCAGCTCTGTGCAAAGATGGCAATCAGATGTTTGCTACTCTTGACCCAGGGCAGAGTCACTCACTTCTAGGGAAGGGATTTTCACAGTACAGCTACATGTAAAAATGGAGTATGTCTTGGTTCCTGAGAGTTACTGTTTTCTGTTCAATTTTCCCTTAGGATACAAAAAGAGCTTTCATTGATGTCTAAAGGCTGGATAGAAACTTGCAAGCCCTTGCAGACAGGTGACCTATCCTCAGCAAAAGCCTGATCACCCTGCCCGTACCTTTGGGATCCTCCTAGCCCGCCGTGTAGACAGCAGCTCGCTTGTGGTACTCAGGCTGTCCTCATTGAGGCTGGAAGGGGAGGAGGGAATGCCAAGCTGGGCCAGCAGCAGCATGTCATCGTGGCTGTGCCGCTTGGGCAGCCGTGGCAAGCGGTGGCTCTTCCTTTCTGACCAGTTCCCGATGCGCAGAGACTGGCTGCCGGGCTTCGAAGGGACCTGCAGGAAGAAGAACAGCTTCATCTCTTCCCCTCCTCAGCAAGACTTAGTACAGAAACAGCCCTTTGTGAGTGAGTGAGTGGTGGCTACACAAGGACATCACGCCAGGTGAGCCACTGCTCTGTGGTATATGTGTGAAGAGAGGGTTTATGGTCAAAACGAAGAGACAGGGGTCAATACCTAAGACTTTAAAGTCTAGACAAAACAATAGTACTTTTGGCTTTGGGGCATTTCTGTGCACCCACATCACATCAACTCTATAAGCCTTCAAACCTGACTTAAAGACTTGGCTGACATCAGAACACTGACCCAGTGGGCTTGATCTGTCTCTTTAACTTCCAGTAGAGAAAATCAAGAGCAATTACACTGAAGTGGCTATTTTATTCTAGAGAAAGAAAGTAGAAAATCAAGCTTGCTGTATTTCCCTGGTGTTAAGAAGTTTTGAGATCTGCCAGAGTGCAGAGGCAGTTACAGCTTTGTTCTCCATTTCCCAAGAATTCCCTTTAAAACACAAAACTGTTATCATTGCAGGGGGAAGGGAAAATCTCACTGAGAGGATTAAGTACAAAGTAACAGCCATCTTTAAAAAGCAGGGGTCTTCTGGAGCAGTCCTTTAAGCAGCTCTGCCCAGCTCTCAGGATCGCTAATCTGCAGGCTGGCAACGCTGGGTCCCTGCCTTCTCCTCCCAGAAACAAACACTGTAAGAAGCTTAACCAGCAAGTCTAGAAAAAAGTACTGCTATGTCAAACAGTTGTCGATTTGCATTTGCTAATATTCTATTAGCAGTATTACGAGCTATAAACTTGCAGTAACAAATGTCCCATTAGTTCTTCTTGCAGGGCTTACGGTGCCATACTATCTGGGATTAAGCATAGATGTTTCTGTATGTGAGGGTCTTGCATCACAAGTACAACGCCCTCAATAAAAAATTCTTTTTATATCTGAGGACTTCAAAACCTGAAAGTAATGAATGAGAAAGGAGAAGACAGGGTGGGATTCAAAATGACCACAAGCCAGTGTTTCTGAGGTCTCTGCTTACCACAGGTTAGCATGCCAGGAAAATCTGCAGCAGTCTATACTCTAATGAAGGGAATTCTTTTTGGAAATGATTGTTGAAAGCCTGCTGACCTTCTGATCTCTTCCATCTTGTTTATCATCATCCATGACTGAAAAGTCATGTTGCTAATCCAGCTATGTTGCTATGCTGGAAAAACTGGGTGATAAATCATTGCCAAAGCTGCCATTCTTCAGGAAACTGAGACTTTTCTATTTCTGGTCATTGGAGAATTACCCAGGCCCACAGCTGACCTGCTTTTAGTGTCTCTTCACTTTATATATCAGCACAATGATAATGCAATTACGGCAGGACTGACTCCTGGCAGGAAACTGCTGGCAGCATTTCAAAAAGAAGCTACCAGAATAAAGATAGCCCTGTTGCAAAGATACCAGAGAGTACTTATTTACTGAGCAGCTTTACAGAAATCATTTTAATCTGCATATTCTTCAGTCAGTCACCCTGTGTAGGAACAGTGGACAGTCTCTTACTGTCTTACTATATGGTTCCTAATGGTACACCCTGCTGGATCCTCTATATGCTCCACAATTCCTCTTAACACACGCAGAGTCAAAAATAATTCTTATGCATGGTATGTCTCTCACTACAAGGTTATCTTCGTGGCTGCAGTTTCTGTTTCTCCTTACTGTGCCTGATTACTACTTTCCACTTGTTCCCTTTTCAGTAACTTTGCTGAAAACATTCCTGTTTTCCAAGTGATGTGCTAGGTGCATACTAAGAATCCTGGTGAAACTCGTTTTGTCTCTTGGACTGTGATACTTACACAAAATAAGTGAAATAAAATATAGTTTCTTTTGTCCTAAGTCTCTTTACAAAACCGAAGTGCAAATTGTGACTTTTTGTTCAACTGCAAATTTTCCGTTGAATCAGTGCAAAACAAAGTTCCTCTACAAGGCATTTTGGATCTCAAAATTAAGTATGTGATGAAATTTATGTTTTTCCTTGTGAACACAATGGTCCCATAAACAATAAAGCAACACGGCATTTCATAGTGTTCACGAAAACAGACTGCTTTGGAAAATTCACCACAAAATGGAAAGTCTGCAGAGTTCCTGGTCTTTTACTTTATGCTGTAAACACAAGTTATACAGCCTTGTTAAAGGCAGACACTCAGGTTTTTCTGATTATTTTGTTATTCATTAATATATGGGGGGGCATACTTGGCCTTCTCCATTGTACAGTAAAACGTGCCACGCTATGTACTGCACATGTCCAGAGTCACAACAGGCCTCTCGTAACGGTACATGGGCAGGATTAGGCAGCTGACATGTTCCCCTCCCGTCGCTAATAAAGGCCCAGCAGCAAAGGCAGAGGCAATTCACAAGGAGGTGCAGCCATACAAATAATTTAGGGCCAGATTCAGCTCACAAACAACTGGTGGAAGGATTCTGCTTAAACTCATCAGGTCATAGCCAGCACAGAGCACCATCAGCTTCTGCAGCGCGGTGTTGAGAAGCCGAGCCCCAGCTGCCAAGAGCATTCCCAGTAACTCTTTAGGCATTTGATCGCACTCTTTTTCCAGATGCCCTCTCTCATTCAGTACGGCTGCTCTTCCTCCTATGCCATGATTGATTTCTTGCAGAAGTTTTAAATAAGCTTCAAGCACAGAAAGCCCGGCACCGTAACGCCATTACCTGGGGAGGTGATGTGTATTTCCTGTCCTGCGGTGTCCACATCCTGTGCAAAGAATCTAGGGAATTCTCGGAGAGCTGATGGGATTTTCGGCCCGCGTGACGGCCTTTCAGCTCCACATCCTCATAAGGGTTTTCCTTGGGCGACTCGCCTTCACGTTTTTGGTTTGGTTTGGGTTTGGGTTTTGTTTTTGTTTTTTTTTTAAGAAAAGAAAAACAGACAAGAATGTAAAGTTAAAAAAGAAAAGAAATCATGTGAACCAAGTGAAAGGCTTTTAGAAAAGCTCCTCGGCTTTCAGCATGACTCATCCTTCTAGCTGCAGCTGGAAGTATTTGGAGGAGAACTTGGCTATGAGGTCAACAAATTTCTTTGGATTTTTTTTACTGCCTTTTTTTTTTTTAAATAAAATGCAAAGATTTCACAAGACGTGCTTCTGACCATCCACAGCTGTGGAAAATTTATTGATGTATAAAAGCTAAGGCACATACTTTAAAGTGTATCAGTAGATTTTTATAAACCTATAGCAGCCACTCACAGGGTGAAATGCATAGCAATAAATAACTGTTCTCGACATACTACCCTTACACACAATAAGACAACTTTTATTTGATGCTACCTTCGTTCTTCTCTTCCCCCAAGAGAAGGCAAAGAAAGAATAAACACTCCAACTCAGCAGTGCCAAGAGAGAAGACTGGAAAATGCAAAACATAACGCATCCTCATACTGCCTCCTCAAAATGCTCTTTAAAACACATCACGCTTTCTAATTAAGCAGCTATTCTTTTCAATTTCTGTAAAGTTAATGTCTCCCAGAAAGAAACTCATCCTGCCAGTAATAAATAAATGCTTGAACAGTTGATCACTAAATCTAACATAAATGAAAACTACATCAAAGCAGAATGCAACCATTGACTTTTCAGCAGTTGAAAACCAGAACCAAAAGTTATAGTCCAGATTTAAGTGAGATCCAATGCCCTTCAGCAGCCTAAGGACCAGTGGAATAACCCATCATTTTCTCAAAACTTCGGAACTCACTAAACCTCTCATCAACCTAAGAAGCATGGAGATGAATGAGTGCCGCCAGTAAAATGAGCAGTTTACATCCATTTCTTCAAATACTTCATAGTCAGCAACTGGTTTAGAACTTCAGGTTTTTCAAACACAGGGTTCTTCCTGTTTTCCAACCATCTTACACAGAAAATCATCCCCCAGAAAGTGATCTACTCAAATTCAAGACTTGAATTTGAAGAAACTTGAAACATATAGGAAGTTCAAAGCTTTTCAACCAGCTTGCTTTTGGCTTATATTTAAAGATGACTCTCAAACTCATTGTATTAGTACAATATATATTGCAATACAAGCAATTAAATGTAAGAAATTCAGATTTTACTACCTACTGTATCAATTAATAATTGAGCTATAGCATGGTTTAAAAGCTGTAGTATGGTTTATTACTCACACTGTTTCAGAAAATAGCCACCCCTTTTACAGAGATGACAGTTGAGACACAGCTATTTTCAATGAGAGCAATGCCTGGATTAGTACCCAGTTTGTTTGACTACCAGGTTTTTAGTTCTAGGCAGAAGGTTACGTTTCCTCGTTGTACAAAAAAAAAGAAAAGCAGTTTGTGCTTTATACTTTATTTTTAAGCCTAGAAGCACGAGACTCCTTGATTCATCGTTATAGCAACATGGGCTTTTGCTCAGCAAGTTCACATATTCACAACAGAAGTGTAGCAAAAATGTGAAGTAAAATACAGTTTTGCTTCAGTAGTTAAATATAAACACAAGAGCAAATGTTTTAGCTTTGTTTTAATTAGAAGTCTGAATAACTGCTGCTTTTGAAGAATGTTAGAACTGGCAATCACAGCTTATTATTTCATCCAGAGGGAATCTGACTCTATCATCACAGTCAATCTACGTGCTGCATGGAAAGCACACATTCAGGTGCATGAGGTACGTGGAAGAAAGACGTTTTGTTCAATTCAATGAACAGGATAAATCTTAAGCAACAAATATTCCTACGAAAATTTAAAGCTACAAATGTTCTGGGAGCACTATGGAATCGATTGATTCCTTCTGCAGGAAGAAAAATAAATAGGTATTGCAAACTAATTCTGTTACTTGTAAACTCTAGAGCTCTAGATATGATAATGACAACAACAATAAATCATCAACTTTGCAAAATGCTGTTAGTTACTCACAGCTAATTGGACTGTACTAGCATAATAAAATTTCTTGTAAGCCCAAGCCAAGTACAGGTCAAGCAGGCATTCTAGAATGGATTAACAGATTTCAAAATACCCGGCTACATTAGGCAGCGCTTACACATACGCTTCCTTGTGAAAACAAATGTTATTACGTTAGTCTGCATAGTATCCAAACTCCTGAGAAGAAACAAGCTCATCAGTTGAAAAGAAACCTTTTTTAAAATGTAAAATATTTAAATGTTTTAGGGTGATTCTCCTTCCAAGACACAACGTAAAACAGAATTGCTTGAACCCAGATAAACTCAACATTACTAATGTTGAACTGAAACACTAAGTACAGAAACAGGCCCAGAAAAGTCTTGGATGAGAGGAGAGGGAAACGCAAGGAACCATGAGCAGAGGCTGCTTTTCTGACTCAGATTCTCTACCAAAAGCAAGCTCGGGCCAAATTCCTCTTCAGTGTAATGTGGAGGTCAGTGGAGACACAACAGGGATTTTAACCCTTGCGCTAGTGCTGAGAGTTTCTTCAGATGACTGGCTTGCTGTTCTAGAACACTTCTTTTATTCTTCTAACTTGCTTAAAAGTCAAATTATTTCAGGGGTTTTTAAAATCATTTTTAAATGATGCCTTGAGATCAAATACATTTCAGCTATTCTTTTCTCTTTTTTAAAAGAATAAGCACTCTGACCAAACCTCTGATAATGAAACAGTCTAATCAATCTGAAAAAACCTGGTTTTGCTGATTTGGCATTTGAACCCAGTAATTTTGAAACCTTAAACAACCACCATTTTTTAGAATATCTGCTCTCCCTGGTGCACAGGACCAAAAGACCAGATATGTGAAAAGAGCACTAGGCAGCCCAGCAGCATGGTTTCTGTGTGCCAAGAGTGGGAAGGACAAGTGACAAGAAACTCAAGGCAGCAAGCAAGCCAAAAAGGTGTATGAGGGTACCCTTAACCTCCTTAAGAGTAGCAGCATTTAACCCTATGACTCTGCACTGTAACTCCTTTTCATGGGAGAAGGACCTGGGAGCTGATAACCCCCAGCAGACGTAGGACCTGCACTGGAGGGAGGCTTTGGGGAAGGGCTGTGGTGGCAGCACAAAAAAAGAGGAAAGTTTCCATATAGCTGGGCTGGCTCAGAAGTTTGCAGCTTTGATCTCCGCATTTCTCCTGAACACCATCAGTTCTTTAGTCCCAAGACCCAGGCAAGGAATGTTCACAATCTGCGAGCTGCGGTGCTTTTGCATTCGTTTGGATTTGATGCAAAAGGAAAACACATTTACAATGAAAGAGCAAGGAAACATCCTTGTTCCTTCCATATGGATGTCTCTATTGGAAGCCAAAAGAGGAAACATCATGCAGCATAGAGGCCAGGCCTGTCTTAATGAGGCTGATCCAACTGCCACACAAGACAACAGCAGACTATCACTGACTTCAAAGGAAGCTGAATCAGACACACAGAATGCATATGGCCACATGAAATAGCAAGTCTTTGGCAAATACTGCCTCTAATCACCATCCCTGCCTCCAGATCACTCCCCTTTATAAGCATTTTTTTCCACGTTTCCCATTCTCTTAAATTCTACGTACCGAACTGCTGAGTTAACACAGGACATTTATCTACACGACATTTATCTTCAGAAGATCTCACAGGCAATTTAATGACTGGTCCATAAGGCAAGGGAAAAAAAAGAAGAAGATAAAATAACCAGTGATCTTTGGAAAAGTCCTGAGGAATGCAGTGCCTTGAGCTTAAGCATCAATGAGTTTCCTCCGGCAGTTGCAAATCCTCACTCCGTGGTGCCCTGCGAGTCAGCCCCACCGAGTCCTGAGGCAGCACACAACTTTCCTCTGCTCAGCCTCTCACATGTGGCAAATGGGAAGCAGAGGGAGCCTCAGCAAGCCTGTCTCATGCTGAGAAAGGAGTGAAAAGTAAGGCTGAGGGAAAAAAAATGTAGGCAGACACTTCTCTATAAATGGCAGAAAGCAGGGAAATGCATCATTTCTTTCTAGATGGGAGAAATCATTATCAGAGGAATAAAGTGATTCATTGAGTGCTGACTACAGCTCCTGCCTTTCCCACTGCCCGGGAGCGAGAAGAATCAAAGAGTAGGTACACAGTAAGGGAAAGGGCTCATCAACTTGTGTTAACTTGGGTGCCTAAATTAGGAGCCAATGCTCAGAGAGGCAATAGATACAGTCTCCAGAGTGTGTTACTGAATGCCCAAGCTAGGAGCCTACAGCCTTCTCTGCTGGCTGCACAGAAAGCCCAGGCCCCGGAGCTGCACAGCCAAGTTAGAGTTAGTACCTCATGAATGACAAACTGTGGATTTCCTACATACTACAGCATGTGCACAAAATTTAGGGTAATTAATTACATTATGATTAACTGGGAAACAAAAGAAGGCAAGGAGCTGGAAACAGTGGCAATAAATGGGCAGGAAAAGAGGCCCAGATAGGCAGAATCAAGACTGCATAACAGACAAGCACAAATACCCACGTGGGCAGTCTGTAAGAACCTCTGATGCTTGTGGCTCCTATCCCCTGAACCTTTAGCAGTGTTTTCTGTAACAACAGACAGAAGGCGCTACACCAAGTCCTTTCCACATGTAATCCCGCTGATGACACCTACAAATTCTCAGACTACCTCTTTTTTGCCCTCTGCTCGTGACCTCTGTTCAGTTGTAGATATAGCCCAGCTCATTCAGCTCACACATAGGGCGCGCAAGCTCACGAGAAGTTCAAGATAAAATACAACTGGGCAAGGAAGAAGCAAGCAAAAAAGAGAGTTTGGGGAATTTTGCTTTTGCCACCACTGAAGAGGAAGCAATGGGAATCAATTTCTGAGTGAAAGCACTGCATGAGGGAACAGCACAGGATTCATATGCTGTGCAGACTTAGAGCTTCCCAGCATCTCCAGACTTAAACCCAAAGAACTGCTCAATGGTGAGAATCCAGGTACGTTCTGTGTATGTGTTACTCATTCATTTTATTCATAAAATAACACAAACACAGATTCATACCAGCAGTGCTGGAGGAAAACTCAGCCATGGGATGTTTACGAGCATGTTCAGATCAAATGGATGAAAACCACAAAATCTCCAAACTCTCATAAAGTATCTGAGCTCAGATCACGAGTGCATAGAGGAAATCTTTCAACATCAGAGAAGCTGCAACTGTGCATCTCAGCTGAGGAATTTACCCCAGGAATCTGAGAAAAATTAACTATTTCAATATCAGATTATAGCTAAAACACATTATAGCTGCTTTGAAAAACTATTTCTGAACAGTACTGTTACAGACCATTACTTGCTTATAGTCCTACCACCCCACCCAGTGTGTCAGCTCAGTACCATGTTCTCAGAAAAGCAGTAGAGAATCTGCAACAAACAGGGTGACAAGTCTGAAATGCGATAAACCTTTTGAGCCCTGGTCCATGGAGTTTGTAGGCAACAGTCTGTGCTTTCCAAACTTCTCCAGTTTTGGTTTGCCTTGCAATAGGCCAAAGAAATGCCTTGGATACTTTCAGTTCCCTGCCATCTCTGCAGGGACTGCAAGAGCTTAGAGTTGTAACCATAACGAAGCATTAGATGGAGAAGAATAGGCATGGTTGATAAATGAATAAGAAATTTCACTCCCAAAAATAATCCATTTAACACTCATTCCAAAATCACGTGCATGAAAACATCTGATGAGCAACAGTTAGCACAGTACAGCACCAGCACGCCTAAACGGCTTGCACTTCACAGGGCTTTAACTCTGCTGACTTCAACACAGCCTCTCTGAAATTAAGCTAGGATTTGGGAGAGCAGCTTCATGGTCATTTTACTCTCTGTTTTACTAACCTGCAGCACTGACTAGAAAATCAGGAGATAAAGCTGACTGAGACTGTCAGAAGAAGCTATACCAGATGGTATAGCTGTGAGACAGACTCCACAGAGAAAAATGGGGATCTAAATAAAGCATAAAATGATTATTAAAAATACATAGATATATCCCAATGTAGCAACAAAGCAGCAGGCTGATCATCAGTAGGATCAGGCAGCTAGAGTATTTGGCCTTTCTTTGACAGGCCCATATGGATACTGTTTGATTTAATGTGCTTTGGCTGCTCTTACCCCACTCTATCTATTATTAAAATTGCCACTATCACACTTTCCAAAAACTCACATGCTTTTTAGACTGTGAGAGGCAGACTGAGGCGTGGAAGAAGACAGGAACATATATTTCCCTGATTGCTGCCTGCACCCTCATTTTGTAGCAATCCTAGCTCTGTCTTTGACTAACAACTACTTAGAGACCTCCTGGTGAGGGTCTGACTGAAACCCCAAAATGTTTTCAGAGAAGTGACAACCACAGCACTGCTGGCAGAGGTGCAGTCTCTCCAAGTTTGCTTCAGCTTCACAGCAGCCCAGCAATCCCAGTTTCTTCCAGATTTGTGCGACCTTTTTGATGTGAGATGATAATATAGCAGCCAATAACGCAATATGAAAGCATGACAGGCAATAATGTGGCATATGATTATGGGATTTTACTGGAAAGATCAGCTCACTGTCTTTCTAACCTTTTTCCACATTTACTGGAAGAACGTTGCAAATGTTCTAATTTGAAAGCAATGTGGAGCTGGAACGTCTTCCAACTGGACCTCAATCATCATTTCTGCAGTTCTTGGCACTCACAGTGGAGGATTCAGTAAAACAGCTAAATCATCCCATTTGTTACATGACATGCACTGTGTCCGATTTACATCAGAATTCAAAACAAGTAATCGGTTTAGGAGAGATAAGGTGCCTTACCAGGAGGGATAAAGGGACTGACACACTGTTCTGGACTCCACAGGGAAGGTTGAGCCACCAACATTCCCTCCACACTCAGGATCTTGCTTGTAGGTCCACACCTGCCTATTTCAACCGCTCAGGCACCCACCTGGGTTAGGCTGCCCTGACGCTCCACTCAGTAATGCTGATTTGAGACATATTGCTCCATCGCCTCTCATATGAATTCTGATGTATTGGGAAATAGCTGAGAGACACCAACTCATCCCTTCTAATCTCTCTGGAAAAGACTGTACTTACCCAAGTACAACAACAACGTGGCCCTCACTAATTTCAAGGAGAGATGGCTACACCAAGAGAAGGACACTTTGCTCCCTAAGTGATTACCTGAAACCTGTATACAAGACTTATGTGGATATTATTTAACTCAAAAAAAAACCCCAAAAACACCAATCTTTTTTAGGCCTGGTACCAATCGGACTGGTTTGGGGCTTTATAATGATTTATTTTTCACTTGACCCTCTGACTGTGAGGAAAGCACATGCAAACCCAGAAGTGGTTGTCCTGTAACAGTTCAGAAGTAAACAAAAAGCTGATTTTGACAGAGCAAAACAGCTAAACAGTTGTGTATCACTGCACTCTTTCACTTTACAGTCACCTTGAGTGTCAGTTGTAACAAGGTTCGATTATATACTTACAAAAGCACAGTGATTAAGTCACTATCATCAGTCTAACTCCTTTTAAGGTGCAAAAAAACATTTGTCAAGAGAAGTATGCAGCTATTGAAAGGGCTCAAAATCTCCTAAACGTGACACTGAACAGGTCCAGAGAGCAGAAGGGTGCATGAGAAGTGCTCTCCGGAAGAACCAGCTGCCCCAGGACCATGGATTGTAGGACACTCCCAACAGGAGCCCACCAACAGGATCCCATTCAGAAATTAATCCTGGTTTTAGAGATCCCATAGCAATGTTTCTGAGACATTGCTCTACTTCTAGACCACTTCAGCTCTAGCTGTCAAAGCAGACACAGTAGCTGTCAGCCGCTGCTTCTCCTTCAACAACCTCAGTTCTGCTGCTTGCCTCTTTTGGTCACTTTTCCCCTTCCAGACAAATTTCCCACAGTGTTTAACTATCACCTCTTATTTAAAGCTGATCTGACTCTGTTGACTGAGAGCTTCACAGACTCCAGAAGAGCATTCTGACTGGCTTTGTCAATTACTGCTCAACCAACATAAAGACAACCAGAAATGGGCCTGAACCCAAGCTCTGCCTCTGAGCTGGGAAAGTCTGTATTCCCATCAAGAACTTGTGACTGACTCGAGACTCTTCAACGCACCAAAGAGAATCTGTGACATGGAGAAAGGGAGAAATGAGGAGAAGATGGAGCTGAGTTCCAAGGCAAGCTTTCAAGGTGGCCTCTACCACCATGGACAACATCAAAACCCTGGATCCAAAGGCCTTTGCTCTTTCAGAACTAGAACTCAACTGCTGAATCCCAGCTTTGAAATAAAAACATTTCAACTTTTAACTTTGAATAATAAGTGTGGCATTGCCTGGAGGAAAGCTTTTCACAGGAATTTGTGCCAGTTGCCTGAACCATACACTTTTGACTATCCTGCTCTTGCCCAGGTTATCTGTCCCTCTTTAACAGCTAATCCATCTTCCCAGGTTCACATTCCAGCTGCTGGAGTCTCCCTGGGAAGGGCATTTCTTCAGCAGCAAGTACGTAGTTGAAATAAACCCATTCTTATACAAACTGCTCTTCTTATTGCACCAGTAAGAGACTACACCCGTTAGAAGATGAATAATCTGGTACTCATACACCTGGGCTATGTGCTGAATAGTCCACCTATGACTTCAAAAACAGCAGAGAAGCAAGAAACCCTGTTAGTCAGATCTTCAGGGAGGAAAAGCATTTGAATCACCTCCATTTTTGAAGTGAAAAAAAGTTTGTCATTACGGCCAGGCAGCTGTAAGAATGGCTCTTGCTTGGACAGGGCAAATGGAGTTGAGCAACATCAAAGATTCTCAATCTATGATGCAACACACAGCCCAGCTGAGCAATGGGTCTCCTACACAGATATGTAGTCTCCTCTTAGAGCAAATCTCCACCTGTTCTACTGTGTCCAGCACTCTGAGGAATTACAGAGTAAGAGGGCTACACTACAATTAATTTCTGAATTGTGAGTACATTATCTCTTACAAACACAAAATATATATAAGGTTTTACTAGATTTTCTCAAGTTAAACCTAACATTGTGCCCCTAACTCTGCCTTCACTTTACTCATTCAACTTTTTTTTGGTGATGGTAACAAGTGCTTTCTTTAAGACGTCAAGTGAAAAATGCCTCAGAGACAGCAGATCTTAAATAACAATATTAAAATATCTCAATTGCATTTAGGGGAACAGACTGGAAAACTGAAACCATATGGTATATATGACAGGAAATACTGTTGTCCACAAACACAGCAGAAGCAACTGTCTCAGACATATCTTAATACTGTGATAGTTCCTTGAATTCGCACGGAGCCAAGCATGGTTTCCCCAACTGGATTCATAAAGCCACATCAATTTTGGCCTGATTAAAGACTCATTCAAAACCACAAGAAGCAAAACAATGTTAAGTTTACTATGACTGCCACATTCCTGTGAGCGCTAGTACAGAAGATGAATGAAGTCCACATGGTTCCTTGCACATGGAATACAGCTCTGATTAATATTAGGAACGTGCACCCCTGTGTACAACTGCTCCTTGATTAATGCAGAATGGATCATTATGTTCCAATCCAATACCTGCCTTGAACTTAACATGCAAGTATTTCATCTATTAAAGTGTACAAAGCTATTACAAAATTAAACAAAGCACCTGGTTCACGATGTCACAAGATTTCACAGAAGAATCATTTTTGGTTTCAAAGTACCGTAAGCCTTTTTTTTTTTCTTTTTCTTTCTTTTTAAAGTCAGTTGTCAAAATAACATACACTAGCCATAGCAGTTCATCACTGTCCTGGTCGCTGAAGAAGGAAACAGTGCAAGGGCACCAGGAGAAAGACAAAGGTTTAGGGTACATATGCATCACATGAGGAGGTCACGCAGTAACCAAAAAACCAGTAGCTCTAGTCCTAGCACTTAGAAGCTGTATTTTGATCATTGCACCAGTCTCACTGAGAGCACTCAGTACCCCACACAGCATCTTGTGGCTATCTAACATTCAATATGCTTTTTAGAAGATGCTCTCTGATAGATAATTCATAACTTATCCACAGCTCTCCTCTGCTTTCCAACGAGGGACAGACGTGCTGCTGAGGGGCACTAGGTTAGGGGACACAGGGACAGACAGGAGAGCTGGGCTGCTGTCCTGGCATGCCTCAGCAAACTGAAGGAATGGCTTGACTTTGGGAAGTTTAGGAAAGTCAAATACAGACCCACACGTGGGTCAGAATAACCCTGTGACAGTACATGCCAGGACAAGGAAGACCAACCACATCTTGGCTTGCATGAGCCAGAGTGTGGCCAGCAAGTCACAGGAAGAGGTAATTCTCCTCTATTTGGTCCTTGCAAGGCCACTTCTGGAGTATTCACAGTACCAGAGATATTGACAGACTGGAGATATTCTAGAGCAAGGCTACTAAGCTGGTTGGGAGCTGGAGCATACAACTTAAACAAGAAAAGGCTGAGAGAACTAGGACTGTTTAGCTTTGAGAAATCTTGGGGGGACCCACCTGCTGGCTTCCACTACCTAGTAGGGGTTACAAAAAAGGAGGAGCCAAACACTTCTTGGAGGTGCACAGTGAAAGGGTGAAAGACAGCAGTCACAAATAGCAACAAGGAGAATTCTGACTAGAAAGAAAAATTCCTTCACAGTGATATCAAGAACAAATTCTTCACAGTGGAGGTTAGGCAGTGGAGCAGGCTGTGCAGGGAGGCATTGGAACCATTCTCCTAAGGTATTTTGAAAACTCAACCAGATGTAGCTCTGAGCAATCCGATCTAACTTTGAAACTAACCCTGCTTTGAGCAGAGCTTGGACCAGCCGACTCCAGACTCCCTTCCAACTTGAATTTGTTTTATGATTCTGTCACACAGTAAGTAAGCCTTTTTTTCTAGTGTTTTAACACTTACTTGCATTAAAAGTTTTAATTCTATGGGGAGGGGACACACACACTCTTTATTAAGTCTATTACTACAGTGACACTGTTTTAACAACCTACAAGCTTTTAGGAAGGGAGAAGATAACCAGGTATAAATGAAGAAATCCACAAGCACCTCTAGGACAACTGTTTGCAAAGAAAACCTAAAGCAGCAATGACAGAGTACTTTATAGCTTTAAAGCAGATGTAAATCCAGAAAATAAACTCACTCTTACAGACACCTGGTCTGCATGAGTACAGAAGTGTTACTTAGAGGTCTAGTCCTACTGGTATAAATTATGCAGATGTGATACACAAAACTACGATGGTTCCTTTAAAGCCAGAGATCAAACTCCTTTGGCTTGTCTTTAATCATGCTTGACAGTTTATAAGAATTATACTGATTTGGTATTTCCCCCGCACTGCCTGTACTGAATGAAGCGCTTTGGAAAGAGGTTGTTAAAAAGCACCACAAAACAATGAAGTTCTGTGTTTGTCCACAGAGCTGATATTTTGCATTCTCTTCCCACTGCCCTGCCAAAATGCTCAAATTCTAATCTGCAGGGAGCTGGCTTACAGTTCCCATGAGTTGGAAGAGCCCATTAGGATTTTGTTTTACTGAACCCAAGGTTTCTTCTCATTTGAAGAAAGCTTCTTACCAGTCCTGCACATTATATTTTGATATTTAATACACCATAGCAAGGAAAAGAAGCATTACCACCTAACATCAGGCAGCACGTTGACAGGTCTTGAGCAAAGACGAGCACTGTAATTAATGCACAATGCATTTTCAAATGTGATTTGCACAGTGGTCTGACTGTTCATGGAGAAGGCTGATGATCACAGAGGATGCTATCCACAGAAAAATCCTTTTTAGTACCTACATATACTCTCATCTTTATTAACTGACACTGAACAGCAGCAAATTTTTTTTGTGTTCTGAAAGCATTTTATTTTAATGGCCTAAAGGGAGAGTATAGCTGAAAATGGAAAGAGCGAATTCCTGTTTTCATTGAGCCTGACAAGCAAGAGACAGAATTTGGGTATAAGGACAAACAGCCCCGAGCTAGAATTCGTGGCCACTGTTCCTCGCTGTCTCAACTGATGTGACCAAGAAGAGTTTTAGTCTGTCATCTTTGTTTGCCCTTCAGACATTTGTAAGCAGTGTTAGAGTGTCTCTGGACCTCTTTTTTACCAGACTAAACAAGCCCAGTTTGTCAGTGTCTCTTCAGAGAACATGTGCTCTAGGGCCCCAGACTGCCTTGGTAGTCCTCCAGTTTTCAGTAGATAAAGGTTCATTATCCAAAGTAAAATGAAGTACCTTTTGTATCTGTTGTAATAACACAACACTGAAAGAGTTAAAAAGATTTAGTTGTTCATCACTTATGTGGAAAATCTGTGCTCTGAAGGACTGCCCAATTTTTGGTAATTATAACAACTTATTTGATGTTAAAAGAATGTATGCATAGGCCATACATTTCCTTCTAAGACCAAAAGAAACATGTTTTTCTTGTGAAGCTTAATCAAAACTCTGTTTTTGTTGCACATTCCTGATGGCTGTATAGCTAAAGGAAATTAATTTTTCTTTAACCAACAACTGGGACTTAGAGGAGACCTGGAACAACAGGTGCTTCGGGGCAGTCCACCCAGGAGTCCTGAAGAGCTCAGGCTGACCACACAAGGCCTGCGAGGTTAATCGTGCCGTTGGATAGTTCTGTAAACACTGTATCAAGTTCAGTTCTTTACCGTTATACACTACTCGAGGCTTCAAGCCAAGGCCTTGATAAAAACAATGATTTAGTTCTTGAAAAGCATGGCAAAAAGCTGACCAAGCAGTCTGTTTCAAATACCACCCGATGAAGCTGAAAGAAATCAAGACCTCCTGAATGCAGACTGAGAGTTACGTTTGCACTGATGCATCAAGCCCATTTA